>NC_092524.1:38157500-38285000 GCF_037038585.1 Patagioenas fasciata
CTACCTTGGAGATGAAGACGAAAAGTCTTGCTGGGTCCCTCATCACTCAGAAGACTGTTCCAAGAAGGCCTTGCCATTCCCTCGTTTTGTTCCTTCATAAAATGTGTCCTTTAGTTTCAAACAGATCTTTATAGTTTGTGCTTCATTAAGTCTCTCCCCATCCCCCCCCAGTCTATTTTTTTGGACTCTTCAAAGAGCTTGCAGGTGAAGATTGAAAAGACAAAACAGACAGAGCAGGAGCTTCTTCCGGTAGTTCTGAGCCTTGGCTTTGGACAAAACAAAACTAAAAGTTGGGCAGCTTTCCTCAATGAAAGAAGTTACTAACGGTCTTTGCACCAAACCTAGGACTTTATCATGAACTCAAAGCTTGGGAAAAAAAAGCAAGAGAATACTGTAACAAACTTCGTACAGAGTTCGGTCTATTAATTGTTTCATGTTAGATATTCTATGTGTTTACCTCAATTGAAAAAAAAAAAAGAATGTTTTTGCTAGTATCAGATCTGCTGTGGAATTGGTATTGTATGTCCATGAATTCTTCCTTTCTCAGCACGTGTTCCTCACTAGAAGAAAATGCTGTTACCTTTAAGCTTTGTCAAAATTTACATTAAAATACTTGTATGAGGACTGTGACGTTATGTTTTAAAAAGAAAAAAAAAGGTGTTAAGTCACAAAATACGGTAATAAATATTTCATTTTTGATTTTTTGTTAGGCTTTTGTGTATTTAATCATATTTAGGAGAGACTACAGTTATTGGGACAAAAGTCTTAAATACATTTTTATCAGCATTGAGAAGAAAGGTTGGAAAAAACAGAAATGAGCTTGTCATCAGTGTTAGCAGAATTGGATGAAAGAATGTATAGTTCTGTTGATTATTGATATGTTTACACTAGTTTAGACAAAATTTTAAATATTTTCTCACCAGCTTGCATTTCAGAGAGCTGTGTCCACTATCTGTACTACCTGCTAATGCCATAGAAGCCAACTTTGAGTTAATGCACAGACACAAGACCAGTGAGCCCACATGCATTACGTGTTTGCGTGTACCCAACACCACCATAGGCCTTACCTCCCACACTTCAGCTCAGACATGAGGAATGACTCTAACGCAGGAGTAGGTTCAGAAGTTTTAGGATGAGAAAAGCAGCTTTGAGTTTAATTTACAGTTTTACCTATGTGAGTATTGCGTAATCTAGATTTTGAGATGGTTTTACTGATTTCCTTGTCTTCATTTGTTTTCAGAAGGAAAAAAAAATCAACTAACAAGGGAAAATGTTAATTTGATATTTGATGTATAAATAGTTGGTGCACAATCATGGGTGAGGGTTTGGTTTTGCTTAAGCAAAAGCTTATGGCATTCGGAAGCAGCTAAAGGAGCATTTGAACAGGGAAGACACCAGTGGTGTTAGGAACAACCTTTCCCTGCCCTCAGTGGTACTGCCAGGGACCCAGAGAGCAAGCGAAAGTGCTGGCTTTATTTCTGGGAGGAGAGCAGTGGGGAAGGGTTTGTAATTACCTTAACTTTCTAGGAAACAAACATTACTGACTTCAACATCTGTACATTTGTAACCCTTCTCCTCCTGCCTCCTCCTCATTCCAACTGGCTGGGGTGTTATTAAAAACTTTGACAACTTTTGCCTTTGGAATGTGGAAAGAGGCTCAGCCTCATAGTTAATGTTTAATTTCTGAGCTGAGTAAATGGACCCACGCTGCTGGCGGCAGAAGGGAGGATGCCAGTAGAATGGGTGTGAAGATTTATTTAGCAATCAGATCCTGCTTTGTGGGTGTCTTTTTAAGGCATTCGCATGAAATTTAAAGGATGATAATTCCCTGCTTGGCTTTGATGCTCTCTGTCCTGGTTAAAATCACATCGACCCTTCAGTTGTGTAAGAAGAGTATACCCCAGCCTGGTTCCCATTTTCAAGTTCTGTGATTATTGTGGATGCGGAAAATAAGAAGGCAAGATTGTTTTATGCTAGCACTTTAAAGGGAGGCTTTTTTTTTTTTTGATCAGTACCTTATTTCCTTGCAGATCTTTTATTTACAATTTGAGGTAAAAAAGTCAGAAAACTGCTCGGACTGATAGAAAGACAAGGAAGAATTTATCCATAGTAGATAATTGCTTTTTATAATTAACTAAATATTTACATTTCTGTGTTGGGTTTTTTTTTGTTTGTTTTGGGGTTTTTGTTTGTTTGTTTTTTGTGGCTTTTTTTTTTGTCCCTCCTTTTTGGGCTGTGCTCTCCATGAGATGTGTTGCTAAAATCCAAGTTACAAAAACGCGCGGAGATTTCTCCGTCTGAGATTTACTGTTTAGCACTGAAGATTCCGATTTTGGTATTTCTAAGAACTGCTCAGCTGTCAAAAGCAACCAAAACGGGAATAATGTTTTGACAGTGGTATAGTGTTAAAGAAAATACTCTAGTCTGAATAAAAATTGCTTATGCTGTGGGAAACGAAGGGTAGCAGAAGAAACACCTTTTGTTTACACACACACATGTTTATAATCCTAAATTTCCATTTCTCCGAGCGGGTCTGGGTTGGGAGTTGTCGTCACCACAAACGAGAGATTTTTCTTCCAGATTTTGCCGCCTTTAAGGCGAAGAGAGGAGGGGAGCGCACCTCCGCCGGCGCGGCCGCCCGAGCCCTGCCCGTCGCGGCGAGCGGGCACCGCCAGGCCGAAGAGGAGATGCCGGGGGGAGCCGGGAGCTCCCCCCTTTCGCTCATAACCGCAGAGAGAGCGAGGGAGAGAGAATTGCCCCAGACCAGGTTTGAGGGGGCCGGGGGGCCGGGAGGGGCCGGGGCCGGGCAGGGGAAGGGGAAGGGGTGCGGCGGAGGCACCGGCTGGACCCGCTCTCCCGGCCGGTGCCGCCGGCGGGTTTTGCCCGTCTCTCCAGCAGCTTCCGTGGCTTCCCGAGGGGAGTGGGGCATCTCCCGGCGGCGCCTTTGCGAGGGCCGACCCGAAACCGTTGCCTCACTGCAGCCCTGGTGCGTGTACTGAGAGGAAAGCCCCTAGAGCCCGGAAAAATACCCAAATCCTTTCACCACGCGTGACCGCGGCCCCGCGCTGCATGGAGGGGCAGGAGAGGGCTCCGCTGGGCGGGAGGGTGTCTCTGCCTAACCAGTCCCCCCTGCCACGTCCCTGGGTTCAGTCGAGAGGAAACGGAGCCGGCTTTTTACCTCTTCTGGCAGCACGTCGGGAAAAATCAAACCCGACGGCGCTGAGCAAGAGAGCTCGCTACCGGCGGGGGAAGCCCGGCATCTTTCGAGCTGAGAAGGACGGTGCGGGATCAGAGGCGGGGGGGGGGAAGGTTTGTAGACAGATTTTAATATTAATAGTTTTGGTGGCGAGAAAGACACAGAAGGGAGGCTGCTCCTCTGAGCAGAGTCTTTGCGACAGTGATGATGGATGACCACGCACAGCTAAACAACTCCTCCCCTTCATCCCCACACGGTGTCAAAGCTACTTTACTTGCAGCTTTAGGAATAAAATAAATAAACAGCCTCGGCCCCTTCGTCGCATCGATTTATGGATCATTATGAATCAATTACTGCTCTCAATATTTTAGAATTTGCTTACATAAAAAACGGGTCTGCGGCCCGAAAAAAAAAATCAATCTTCGCCGTAGCAAGAAATAGATAACCTTCCTGTAAATTCCTGCCACAAAAAAATCGCTGCTAATAATTCGGGTTTAAGCATTTACTTAGAGGCGCACTACTTGGGAGGGAGGGGCGGATATTGTAGCTGCGCATCTCAAAGAGTGACTTTCAAACTAGGGTGTTCCACAATGCACGGAGAGAAGGAGCAGTGCATCCATATGGTGCGTGCAACCTCGTTGCTTAACTGTTCCAGAGAAAGAAAGAGAGGAAAAAAAAAAAAAAGTGCAAGCCCCATAACAGCCTTATCCCTCCTTCCTCCCCCAAATACTTGATGTGGTGCGGGGAGAGGGAGCGGGGCCGGGGCCGGGCCCCCCAGGGGCAGGACGGCGGAGCGCAGCCCGGCTCGGTGGCTCCGTGCTACGGGAGGGAGGCTTCAGGAGGGACAGAAAGTGTGTGAAGTTGGATTTCTCTCGTTTTCTCTGTATTTTCCCATTTGCAGCAGTGTTTGAGGATCTCAAGGTGTTTCTATGGCTACCTTGTGTATGTGGGAGGGTCATATGTGGGGGTGCCCAAGAGAAAAGGCAGCTCTTGGGTGATCATTTATCAATGTCACCCACATAATGATTCTCTCTGCAGCCTTCTATTGATGAGGATAATTACATTAGCTCAGAGTGAGTGATCAATGAAAAACCACCAAACAAAAACTTCTTTACTCTCCTATAATACCAAAAACCGATACAGAAATAAGATAGAAAACGAGGGTGGGATTTCCCTTTCCTTCCCCTTTAGCATTTTCTTTAAACGAACAATGGGAAGTAAGGAAAATTTATCCGATGAGCTTCCTTTTTAAAAGAAGCTACCATTTTGTGAAAATGTTCCCTTGAACCTCTTGGCATCACTCCTTGCCTGGTAAAGACAAATCGTTATTTAGAATATGAGCTACTGCTTCTTCCCTGGATCCCAAATCCTTTGCTTTTACACTTGTGTTTTGTTTTCGGGGGGTAAAGGGTGAAGGGGGAGGGAAACGTACGATAGTTTGGAGCTGCGAAGAGGGATATGGAAGGCAAATAACTTTTCTTTCGCAATTGCAACTCTCTCTCTGTTTGTCAGGTTTTCTTTGTTTTTATCACTTCATAAAGTGGCTCTATTAAAAATGGAATGTGGCCTCCCTGAGATGCTGCTCTGTCGGTGAAAGTTTGCAATTAAATTACGGGTTCTTTCTTTCCAGACTTAAAAAATCAATGTTTTCTCATTTAAAGTGAATTTTAATGCTTTTACTTGGGAGTTGTTAAGGACACCGTAAATTTTATTGTAATGCCTCTAAGCACCGAAACCCCGCCAGAAGACAGGTTGACGTTCATGTTGTTTTTTGGGGAAAGATGTTGTTGCTGGTTTTGTTGTCTCTCTAAAGGGTCTTCTTCAGAAAACTCAATCATTTTGAATAACTGCAAAACAAACTGATTTAAAGGGGGCGGAGAAGTCAAGGCTATTCCTTCTGCCCTCCCCTCTCCATTTAGTCTTGGCGATCAGCTCCTCTCGCTTTGGCAGACAAGTCAGCCTTACTGTGTTTCCACAAGGCGCAAAGGTGGTGATTCAGCTGGTTTTATGGAGGAACGGAGAAATGTTTCCATTGAGGAGGACGTGTTCCGCAAAAGTCCCCCTCCCTTTTCAGAAATCTCGGAGGGGGCTGTGCGAAGGGGTGCGGTGTGATGCGCGGAGGGGTGCAGTGGGATCCCCGCGGGACGGGCTGGGCTGGGCGGGCACCGGTGTCGCGCCCGCAGCGCTGCGGGCGGGAGACAGTGACCGGCCTGCCCGCCCCTCGCACATCGTGCGGAGCTGCTCAAATGATCTTTCTGTAAGCCGACGTAGCGCTGCTAAAGGAATATGTCTGGTCCTGGTGGAGACCTTACATATCTGTAGGCATCTGCTTGCAGAGATGACTACAAGTTAACACTGGGGCGTAAGTGGAAGCCAGAATAGGGCTTGCAGAGACTTTTTTTTTTTTTTCTTCCCCAGAATATTTGTCTTTACGGGCTACTGCCAAATAAAATGTCCATCAGGAGGTTGATCCTGAACCCATTTACACGGGGTTAATTCCTCGAGCCACAGGAGAGTTCGTCCCCGGGCCGTGAGATCAGAAATAGGCCCCTATCACCTGGTTTTGTCTGAGACGTGTTTAAAATTCCTTAAATTAGCTCCATGAAGAACCAGGGAAACTCCTTTGATTAAAGCGACTGTCAGATTCTTCGAGATTAGGAGAGAGAAAACGCAGAGTAGGATGTATTTATTATTTATGCTATAGTCCACTGTGAACAGTTGGAAGGAGAGGATTAGAGAGCGTGTTTGAAAAAGAGACAGAAAAAGCGAGAGAGAGATGTAACACTCCCGGTGGTTTGGACCAAGCTCCTTTATTTCTCCCCCTTTCTGAGCTCCCCGTGCAGCCACCCCAGCTGTGCTCCCTAAACCGGGGGCCACCAGCTCCTCCTCCCGCTCGCTGCGCCGGCAATCAGCGTCCCGCATCACTTCATTAACGGCCCGACATTAGTAATCCGATCTCCCTGATTTTCACTCAAGTTTTATATTGTTCTGCTTGAGGCTGGTGCGTGGCACTGAACACAGCTAGTCCTTGGGGAAAAAAAAAAAGGGGGGGGGGGGGGCGGGGAGGGCTTTCCACTTTCAGGCTTGTGTGTCTGTGTTTAGAAATGCAGGGTAGGGAAGCAAAACAAAACCATAATCTGGTTCTCGCCGAGCAGATCTACTTTAGGACCTCACTTGAATGGGGACGGGGGACGGGGCATCTCAGCCCTTGTATTTGACTGAAGCGGAGGTGGGGAGTCTGGGGACCCTTATTTTTTTCTGCGGCTCCGACTCCCCAGCTCGGAAACATTTTCAAATCTATGAACCTTGAATGGAGAACTACTCGCTGCTAATATGGGACATTGACGAGTGGCAAAAAACCTGAATGGAAACTGTGCGGTAGCTTTGGGAGAAACTAACGATGTGCTTCAGCTCTTGCCATTGCAGGAAAGGAGAGGGGGGGAAACCCCTTCTGATTAATAACTAGCAGGGTAATGTTGAGGGCTTTTTCTGCCCGATTGCCTTTTTGAATTAGAGCCGATTTCTTCACACTTCAATAGGGCCTGTCTCTTTTAAAATGACTGGCAGATTTGTTTCTCTTTTTTCTTTCCCTGAGACTTAATGATGTAAATTTTCTAATTAGTTAAATCACGTTGCTTAAAGGCCTTAATATTTACCGGGCAAGGAATTATAGTCGCTTTCGGATCTCTCGAAATAACCAGCGAAATAACATTAGGATTTTTAAAGAGGGAGGGGGAAGAGCGGAGGGAGGGGTAAGTTGGGGAAATATCACGTAAAACGAGAGCTAAAGTTCAGTCCGGAGCTTCTTCCCTCCTCCCCCACGCCCCCGAACCCGCTTTTATTTTTCAATCAGCTAAGATTTAATTAGGAGCCCCCAGGCCGGACGATCTGATATTTTCTCATTAGTTTCCCATCAGTAATCTTGAGTGTTAGATTGGCTTAAAGGTTGTCAACATTTGACCAATTTTATTTAAGGCAAAGAAATCACGCGTTATAGCTCCGGGACCCGAGATCGGAAAATAAATCCTGCCCCGATCAGCGGAACTAACAGGCGAAAAAAATGTTGACAATTCATCGTTGTATTTAATAAGTTGCATAATGTATAGTACACACACGCACACGCACGCACACGCAGGGGGAGAGGCACGGGGACACCCGTGCGGCGGAGCGCGTACACGGGGCGTCCAGCGCCCGGGAACACGCACAGCTGGACGGAGGGCTGTGACGCCGTGCTTGTGTGTGTGTGTATGTGTGTGTGTACACGCGTGTCTCTGTGTGTATACGCGTGTTCGTGGGCGGGCGCGCGGCTCGGCGGCGGGAGCTCCCAGGCGCAACGTCGGAGCGCCCCCTGCTGGCAGCATCTGGCGCCGCCGCGGAGGAGCCCCCCGCCCGCGCTGCGCGCTTCTCTGCGCGCCGGTATGTGGGGTACATCCAGGGTTCAAGGGGCGCGCAAGCAGCGGGGCGCTCCCGCGCCCACTTCCGCGTACAGAGCGCAGGTGACAGTGAAGCGCCTCCGCTGGCCCGCGCCTGCCTTTGGGCCTGGGAGGGCCGTAACATAAGCTGTTTACTAAACTGTCCTCTTCCTTTCTTTGGGAGCACAGAGCTCCTGATAGCGGCTAGGGGCGGCCGATAAGGAGAATAAACAGCTTTTGTAGCCCCCGCCGTTTACTTGGCGTTTCGCTTGGCAGCGCGTAGGGGGAGGACGAGGGTCCCACGCCTGCCCCACGCGGGCAGCGCGACCCTGCCCGCCCCACGGGCCCTGCGGCAAGGAGAGCCGAGCTAGGGGGCCTCCACCGGAGCTTGGCTCTCTGCTCCCCGGCACCCCGCACGGCCTCCGCTGCGCGCTTGGCCGCAGGCGCGGAGCAAAGCAACTGGGGGGAATGAAAAGGGCAATAAACCATTGCCAAATGGGTGTCACATGACCCCGGTAATTTATAGGTAAGCCCGCAGTTTTATGCTTATTGAAAACACGACAGAAGGGTAAAACCAACCGATCTGCTGTGATTTCACCCCAGACTTTTTCCCTCAGAGAGAGGAGGCTGTTCCACACCCTTCTCCGCTGTCCTGCGCTCACCGTCGCCTCTGAGGAGGAGAGGGGAAAGCGGCCGGGCAGGAGCGCGGGGTACGGAGATCCCGGCGCGGCTCCACGGTGCTGGGACCCCGGCCCGGTCCCGGCCGCGACCCCGTGGGGCGGCGGGCCGGTGCGGAGGTGTGCGGGGGAGCGCTGCCGCCGCCGCCCACCGCGGGGTCCGGCCCTGGCGGCGGAAGCCGCGCTGAGCGCCCGCGGGTGCCGGCCCGGCGGAAGGCTCCGCTCCGTCTGGGGCAGCGCGGGGTGCGCAGCGAGGGCAGAGCTCTACCCGGCAGCCGCAAATACAATCATGAATCGCCCGCGTTTGAAAAGGCAACCCAGTCTCTTTGTACACCAGGATACCACAGTTACATATTTATGGTTTAAAGGGTTATTTTGCCCATTAAAAAAAAATGGCACAAACCCAGCACTCAAACCTGCATCTAGTCCCGTTGGTTCAGGGCTGTGCCTAGACAGCGTCCAGCCAAAACAATGCTTTGCAGAAGATCTGGCTTGCTCGACCAAAATAGTAGTTACTCAAATTTATTTTCTTTCAAAAAATGTGCGTGTAAGGAAACGGGGGAGAATGGAAGAGAATATCAGAAGATACCTTTCTTGAAACAAAGGCAAGGGGAATAATCTCAATTGCGCATCCCATCAGGCAGAGACCAAATAACAATATTTATAGGAAGGCATTCAAAAATACGATGCGCTTAAATAACAATAACAAATGCTTACTACAGTCGCTACAGCACAGCTTAATAAAAAATTAGCCTTACTGACAGTCTTGTCAACATCTTAAGTAAATTATCATAGCGATGGTCTTCGGAGAAGAGAACCCACACTCCTTGCTAAAACACCTCCTATCATTAATCTTAAACCACTTGAAGATTATGATGGAAAGAATGGGATCAGTAACCATTATCATCTCAAATTGCTGTTAAAAACTCCTATGTTTATTTTTGCAACCAAAGCGAATGTAACTGGGAAATGCAGAAAAGGGAAGAAAGGAAAACACGAGAAAGGCAGAACAATTGAGGCGAATCCTGTTGCAACCCCGATGATAAACACATGGAAAAAGCTGTTACTGCTCTGTGGATTGCTGGAATTTGGGTAGACATTAGAAAAATAAACAAAGCGATGGCTCCGCACCAGCTCTGTAAGCGCATCGGTGCACGCAATGAAAGGTAACTTCTTAAAATTAATTGTATTTTCCTGAATATTCGGTATATGACTTTATTTACATCGATCATTTGATAAATATCGAAACTATTAAAAATGTACTTGTACCTCTCACTATTCATATCGGAAAATAAATTAATTTTGACCTTTCTTGCCTGTATTTTTGTATGCATTGCATGATTTCCCAATAATCGTCGGAATAAAGTCTATAGTGCAATTTTATGAGGATCCGACATACTCGAAATATTTGCTCAGAATGAAACCTTTTCAGAAGCGACCTGTGAGTTTCATTGTAGTCTCTCCTGGTAGAATATCACCCCTCTTTGAAATGCATTTTTACAGCCGAAAAAAATATTTATTTATTTTTTTTCCCCCTCTCCTTTTTCCCCCCGTGTTAAACTGCTTCCAGGGTTTGGCAAAGAAGGGAGAATCTCCTGATTTAGGGACATTCGATCTAAAATGTTATCCACGGACCTTTACACCTTCAGTGAATCCACAAATCGATGTGAGCTGGGCACATGTCTGAATACAATCAAACACAGGTTTTTGAAGTTATTGTTTCAAAATGTAGAAGTTTACATGAAGCCTTTAAACAGCACGATGCTCCCCGGCCAGATTCCTCCCACCCCTCTTCCCCGAAGTCAAAAGAAAGGGTGCCACTAAACCGGGGCGATGCAAATTAAAATAAACCAAACAATTATTGTCCCCTAGCTGAGCTGCATCTTCCTGTTGTTTCCGCGATGATTCATTTCGGCAGCGGTGTACCAGAGGCAGAGGCTGGCGGCTCTTCCCCCTCCAACGGGGGCGACAGGGGATTTGCTCCCGGAGCCAGGCTCGGCCGTGGGGCGCTGCGCGGGGCGCGCAGGTAGGCGCGGCGGGAGCGGGAGCCGGAACCGCTCTACCCGCTCCCCCGCCGCGGCCCCGCAGTGACCCCAGCCCGGGGCTGCGGAGAGGTGAGAGGTGACGCTGCGAGCCAGCGCAGACCTGGCCCTTTTAAAGCCACAGCTAATCAGCCCTTTACTAAATTAAAATATAGGAACCAGAAGGGAAGCAATTTCGTTGTAAAGAATTACCACGCGCGCTCCGAGAACGGAATAGCATTGAAATGAGGACGGTGCTCCCTGCGACGGAGACATTTGTCATCCAGGAGCAGTTCGGTTAAGATGAACTATAAAATTATACGTAACACTATATAGATCCGATAGATCTGTACGCGTCGTGTGTATCCCACGCACACGCAACAATAAAATAAGGTTACTGAGTTGTTGAAAAACTTCATCGCCATAAACTATCCAGCGGGATGGTGGTTCTAGGACACTAGGCATCGGGTGGTTAACTGTCCACCTAGCTAAAGACTCAGAACTTCATTATAATATGGAAAGAAATTGAAGTGGAAAAGAGTGATAATTTTTTCTGTCAATTAATTTGTCTTCGATTTCAAGTTGTTACTTAGTATCTGTAAGTAAAGGAAAAAAAGGAACTTACTATAGTATAGCGGGTGTGTGTCAGTGTGTGTGTACGTGTGTGTATATGCATCATACACATATACTATGATCATATGTGCACGTAAGCTGAGCATGTGAACTGGCCCACACACAGTGGAAAATGGTGACAGTTCCATTTTTCCTCTTTAATTAGGAAATATTCCTTGATTTTCTTGGCACCCATTACTTTTTAATAACTCCATAGAATCGTAAGAAGAAGAATAAATGTCTGCTGCAAGTAATCTACTATAAAGCAATTATTTTACTAGTTTTGTATGCAATTACATGTACAACACAGTAACGGCCATGAACGAGACGCAAAGGGAAAAATTAAAAAAGTAAAAGTACCAGAGGAAATATAATATTCGACAGTATGTATACTTCAGTGAGTCGCTATAAGAAATACCTGGCTTCGAGAACAAAGCTCTCTTAGAGCTAGATTACAAAGAAACTTTCTTTTCCCATGTGTTACAGGCAGAAAAATACTGGTTTTGGAAGACTGCGAGCCAGTATAATCAATTTAGGTGCAGAGATCACAGATCTGAGGGAGACGGAAATGATTGATTTCGCCAGAAAACACTTTCCTGACGCAGCCCACAAACAGCCTCCACCCAAGGCAGGTAAGCTGCTGTGTGAAACTATTTTTAACTGAACAAAAGACTGAGCAAACAGCTGACGTCAGGGAGCAGCATCCCCGGAGGGGGGCGGCGGTGCGTGGCTGCCGGGCTGCCCGCCCCTGCCCGGCACCGCCCGCCCCGCTCCGGTCCCGGCGCCCCCCACCAGCGGCCCGGCCCGCGGCCTCGCCCACCCCCGCTCCCGGTGGAGCGCAGCGGTGGCAGCCCCGGGAAAAGGGGGTAGTCGTCCGCCAGGACCGGGGGAGGCCTGAGGCTGCGGGGATGGCGGAGAGGTGACAAAGAGCAGGTACGGCGCCCGCTGGGGCAGGTCAGAGGCACCACTCCTGCTGCAGCCGATCTGCAACTTCTTCCCGTGGTTTTTAAAAGCGGAGGTTGCTTTTATCATGGGAGAACTCGCTGTGTTTACCTGCAAGGCACCCACAGGCTTGAGGCACTCGGCAAGAGGGCACTGCTCCCGGCAGGCTGGGCGCGGGGGCCGGCAGAGATCAGCGCACCCCAGGGCTCGGGGATAAAGCGGGGGTGCTGATCCCCGAAACTCCCACCATCCCTGTGGACCAGACTTCTGCTGTGATGTGAACGTGAATAAACACGAGAAACGCTTCGAGTTTAGCGGTCAGGAGAAGCGTAGGGCTGGCTTTATAGTCAGCCTTACTCAAGGGGGTCGCGAAGGCGACCGGCCGCTGTTCCCTGACAAACTGCCCCTCTGCACAGCACAGGGGTACGCGCCCCTCCGGTACCGGCAGGGAAAGCTCTGGCCCTCGCCTCTTCCCAGTGACCGTCGATTTAAGCAATCCGCCAGCGGGCCACCTTGTCCCTCTGCTTTAAACACCTATCCTTCGCCTTTCCCTCCCTCGACTCCCGCCCAGCTTCCCTCCACAGCGGCGGGGCTCGGGCGCGGCACTGGGCGGCCTGGCCGGGGGATGCCCCGGGGCTGTGTCCGCCCCGATCCGGGCATTGGTTGCCCTCGGCTGTTTCTCGCAAGGGCGCCTGCACCCGGGCAGGGTGGGAGGAGGAAGAGGAAGGCGACAGGGGGTGATTACCGGGGCGGGGGGGACCTTTCCCGAAGTGGGAGGCGTGCAGTTGCAGAGTCGCTGCAAGCACGAAACGCCGCAGCCCCCGGGCGACCTGTCAGCTTCGCCGCCCCCCCCAGCCCCCGGCTCCCCGCCTCGCCTCTCGCCAGAGTCAACACGGAGCTGCGATCCATTTGGCCGATTTAGTTAAAATAAATAAACCCGCGAAGATTCACTAGCGAGCGATGCATCATCGACCCGGAGGTTTATTAAGAGGCTCGTTACAGCCGCGGCTTTCGGCCCCTGCTCCGCCGGGGGTGTCGGGGGGAGGCTGCGGCAGCCCGGCTCGCCCCGGTCCTCTCACTCCAGCCCCTGGCAGGGACCCGGCCCCCGCGCCGGACAGTCAGCCACTTCTCACCCCCCATCCCGCCGAGCCCAAGGGAGAGGGGGGGAACCGGCCCACCCGATGGCTGCTGCAGGCCCCTCTTACTTATTTATCCGTACATTTGGGGGTGGGAGAGAAGGGTCGGGAGACATTGTTGTCAGTGGCGATTGTTAACCCAAATAATAATAATAAAGAAAAATCGTTACAGCTGGGCGCTGACTGAATATGGCAATTACTATTATTGCCAATCACAATTAGAAATAATTACCCTGAAAGCACGGAGGGTTCAGCTGCCAAGGTGTTTTGAATAATCGCTTCAAAATGAGCAGTAAAATATTAGATTCACACAGAGGGACGACCATAAACTTCCAGTTTTAGCAGTCTGTAAAGGAGATCTTACCACGGGTGAGCTCTAGTTTACTTGTGAAGCTTCAGTTTTTTCATCTGTTACAGGTCCAGTGCTGTTTCACTCCCATATCATCCTGGACAGTGGCCCTCCCCTGTGCCTGTCCTGCTCTCCTCCACCAAGTTCCCTGAAAACACCGGGTGGCCAAGCAGCTTCTTAAAGCAGTGGTACACTGTGCTTGGGTCTCTCCAATCTTAAATAACAATGAAGCAAAGTGATTATGAGGGATAACTTGGTCCCACGGTGAAACTCCACTTGCTCTATTTACATTGTACAATTCTACACAGGCCTTCTCATTTTAGCTATTTGAAATGATGTGTAACTAGGAGGAGGTCACAGGTGACTGGCAAGTTCAACCTACTTAGCTCAATTATCCAAGTTCCATTTCCAAATTGTGTTCAATTTGATTTTCCTGCCTTCCTCCAAATTATCTTAGAGAAAAAAAATCAAATGAAAGCAGACAATTTAAGCCAAATCATGTACACCATTATTTACATGCAAAATCATTTTTGTGATATATACTTCCCTTAATGGTTATGGGTTGCTAGATCTTTCCAAATGGATTTACAAACATAGCCATCAAATTATTTCAAAGGCAGACCTATTAGGGACAAAAATAATTATGAACTTTCAGAAGCTTTGTAAAAAAATAAGTTTCTGAATGTTGTCTCTTTACATTTTACTTAAGTTTCGTTTTTAATTTAAGCCTGGAGGCACAGTAGAGAGATATACAGAGTCTAATAAGGAGTTTGGAAAATAATGTGCCGTAATCCAGTGCCGAGCTATTTCTCCATAAAATATATATAAAGAATCAATTCGTAAGCACAAATATCTACTAGGACTGAGCTTTAACATAACGTTTCACATGAGCATTCTTACATGCATTATTAAGGAGATAACAAAAGTGCTTCGAATCAAGCCCTATATGGTCACATCTGGAAATACTCTTTTCTGTCTAATTTTCATTTTTTCTCCTCAACAAAAGTTAGAAGAAAAACTCGTCTGTCCCCTTGTATATCAACTGTTACCATCAGCTTTTAATCAGCAACATGTATAGTTAGATTTACAGAATCTATTCCAAGTTGTCCCTTTTAGAGAACAGTAAAATGAAGATAGTATCTTTATTCATATATAGAATCTGATGTTAAAACCGAAACCACACACAAAAGCATATACTTTGCTTTATGCATATAGACAGGCGTGTAGGTACATAGACACAACACACTTATACATGGAAACAAGTCATGACTGTGTGTTGGAAAACATAATAAAAAGTATCTGTGCACTTGACCAGATCCAAAGTCAGACATCATCAGATAAGAAGTGGTCTAGGGAAAATTAGTTTAAAATCAGACACAGCTAATTTCTGAAGGTACTAGAACTATAGCAAGCTTTGCTGTACAATGTTTAATCACCATCAGATTTAAAGGAAGCTCTTTAGGCTTTTCAGTCAAATAAAGCAGTACCACTGAGCAACGAAGGGTTAACAAACTCCTCATAGGTTGCAGAGTTGATAAGTTTTTTTAAATTTTTTTTTCTTGCTAGTGTATAATTTAATGGAACCATATTCTGAGGACAAAGATAAAAGAAGTGTCTATGTGTCTACCACTACTCTTTTTAAAATTAATAAATATTATATATTTCCTTTGAATGGAAAGGCAAGAAGAGTGTTTCCCAAACAGAAACAGCAAACATTATTTAAAAGAAAAAACATAAGTGTGGTTTTTTTTTTTTTTGGTGTGTGTGGTTTGTTTTTTGTTTTGTTTTGTTTTTTTTTTTTTTAATACTAGGAAGTTTTCTCAACAACTCCAATGTACTCACATTCTTACCACAACTATTTTCTTTTTACTATTGTAAGTGGATATTAAAGCTAAATTGATGCTTTATGTATATCCTGTCTCAATTTGTAATAGACTATTCTCTGTAAGGAGATAATTTGAAAAAAAATACAAAAAAGAAGCAGCGATACCACTGACAACAATTTACTTAAATTCACAAACCTTGAAATTGATGCATCTCCTATCAATCATAGTCAGAAGCCACAGTAAAACACATCCAACATTTGTATATCAAAACTGGGACTAAAACCCCCTTGTTTTGTTCAATTTAAATGTCCTTCAACATGTTGTCATTTTATACATTGATATTACTGGGAGATTTTTCCTATGGGCTAGCTTTCTTCTGTCAAACATATGCAAGACAGTAACCTTGCAAAATTAAAGTGCATGCCATTATACTGCACAGATGTTTGTTCTCAGTCAGTTACTGACAATGAAATACTTGTTAAATAATAATAAGGAGATATTGACTTCTCTATTCTGTCGATATGAAGATCTGTTGATCTGTGAGGTTAATATTGATGAGGCAGAGTGAGGTAAACATTTCATCAGGAGGGCAAATAAATCCAAATACTGCCATAAAAAATAAAACCCCCAACTTCGTACATACACAGAAATGAATCCTTTTTAGAAATTTATTTGGTATATGAGCACTAGTTCAACCTATCAGCATGTGCGAGCTAATGCTGAAGTAAATCCTTGACACTACTTTCAAGAAACATATTCCAAAAATGTCTATCATAGGTATTTAAAACTAAGCTCAGATGATGCCAAGCACTTAGGGTCTTCAGTCATGCTGCATATTCTGTTGCAAATGGCACATTTCCTTTAAGTATTACTGGAAGCATCTACATAAAACTTGAATATTCCTCACATTAAGGGGATTTCTGTTTGAGCTGGAGAACTGGAGAAATGCCTTTTTTTTTTAACTAGGATGAGTGCTCTGTCACAATACTAGTTTTATTTGTTGTCTCATCAAAACGTCACTGAAAGTTTCTTCTCTTTACCCTCTGCCTCAGAACACAATAGTGTACATGCTTTGAACAATACAAAGAGCCATTTAACTTGATGGGTCTGGCAGAAGAAGCTACTTTCTTGTTCATTATTATATTTAGATTTTCCTTCATTCTGTTTCAGGGAAGCTCAGAGCTGCTTTTTTTTAGAAGAATATTCCATCAGTCAGGTAGGTCTTACACTTTGACAGCATTATTTCAGCATGCTATTTTTAATGTATGGTAGGTATACATGTAAACAATCTGTGTAATTTTCTTGTGGGCTTTTGAATAGAAATTGAAAAGATGTGACCTAACATGCAAGACAATAAGAGGCAGTATGTTTCCGGATACAAGCAACAAAAGATGCATTTGTCAGTTTTCCCCTTTTGATTATTAATTAAGGCCCTGATCCTGCGATTAGATCTGCAGGGGCAAAACACACATGCAGAGCAGCTCTCCCTATCATAGTCTGATGGTTGACAAGGCAAGAGCTCAGTCACACAGAGCTTACTGTAAGGCAGTGACCTAAAAATCAAAACATTACTTCAGCTGCCCTTGCCAGAAATTGCAACCTGGTTTCTAGGGCACAAGAGCCTTTCTCACAACCTCCTCCCTCTCTCCTGTCTGTAGCAGAACTGTTGTGCCTCAGCAGGGAAAGCCAGGTGAGCACACGGCGCTTTCTCTGTGTAACTGTGACATCTTGTTGGTAGGATAGTGCAGGAAAAATCACATTATTGCTATTTGTGCTGCTTGTGTTCTGGAGGTGCAAGGCTGTCCATCTGCTGCTCCTTCCAGGGGTCATGTTGGAGTCTAATACCTTTAATTTTGATGACCTTTGTCTGAGAAAGGTAACAAAAACATTTCTTTTTTTGACTCCATGCTTTTTTGTTCTTCTCATGTCCTTCCCAGCATGTGTTCAGCAGAACACTGTTGCTGGATTTTTTTGTACCTCAGGCCATGATGCTGTTTGAAGACTCCTGTCTCTGAAATTCCTGCATTCATCCAAATCTCTGTTAAAGGTAGTAAGGTTTGTGTGCTTGTGTTCTGCCATGCTGACTGCTTGTGACTGGTTTTTAGATGTTTTTATCCTTCTATATCTTGGGAAACTTTCTCCTACAATCATCAGAAGTATTTCCCAATTTCTGCTTAACGGTTACTGTCAGATGGCAGAATCTCCAAGGAGCAGTGTTTTGATTCATGGGTACCCTGTTTTCTACTATTTGATTGGATCCTTCTGGCACACATCAGGTAATCCTTGTAATAAAATAATATGAAAAGGACACTCTTCAAACTTTTAAACTCATGCTGAGGGTTTTTTTTTTTTTTTTTTTTTGAGTTTGCTAACATTTAAAAAAAACAGTTTTACGATTTAGAGGCACAGATTCTGGCAACCTCAAGGCTCTGGGGCAGGGCTCCACATGTACAGTTATAACAACTGAACTAGGGACTTGGGTTCCGAAACCTCTTTGTATGTATTTATCTGAAACAACATTAGTTTCTCAAGTCTTGGGTACGCAAAAGGATTCAGCAAATGAGTTGAGTACTTTTAGTAATGATTATACTTGAGCAATATTATTGTATGACACTACATCAGTGCATGCCTTTGCATGCGCAAGGTGTATTCTCTGTAGAGTTCACTTTAATATACCATGCTCATTCTTCACGGGAGTTTCAAGGCTGGAGATCCCGTACCTGTGTTTCCTGTGTGGCAATAAAGATACTGATGGAACAATCGTTCTGCTAGTGAGTTAAGCTGAATAACAGAAAAAATCAGTAATGACAAGGGGCTCCTGTGTCTAGTTGTATGCTTGACAAAATAGATTGCAAGAGAAGGAATAAGCAGCAAACTGTGCAAACTGAGCACAGATATTTCCCATGCTGTGGAAAACCTCTGCCTTAAGAACACTAGCAATGAAAAGGTTACAAGAAAGGGGGTAATAAAAATATCAAAAGAAACCAAATAGAAATAGGTTTCTTTGCAAGTAGAGAAGCCATTTTCTAATATGGTGGCCTTATATACAAGTACATTTGTCTTCCAGACCCTCTGCTGTTGATTAGAATTCTGATGCCACTGGAGGGGTTACAATTTTGTTGAGTTTCTGGATCTCAATTGCACTGTCAAGGGGTCATTCTTTCTGGTAATAAGGTAGCTAGTGGCCCCTGGGAGAGAAGAAAAACAATTGACTCTTGAAAGCAGAAACATATACTGAAGTCTAGAGTAGATTTCTGGCAGTGGACCAGGTCTTTTCTCATAGCATTTGTCATTGTAGCAATGAAAAAATTGTGGGAGTTCTACAGGCGGCCAAAAAAGGAAAACAGAGTACAACAACAGAAAAAAGAGCTAGATGTAATTTATTTTGGAATTATATTTAAGAGCAGGTTGGTTTTTTGTTTGTCACACTGTTGGTTCACTTGTTAAAGATGTGGATCCCATTAGATAGAAATATGTTGCTTATTTTAAAGCAAATGATTATCAAATGACTACACTTCAAAACATTTTTTTGCTTTAATTTGAAGTGAAGTCATTTGCGTGTGAAACATATGCCTTTGCTAAATGCGGAATATTTTGTTGCCAAAACCAGACAACTTCATTTTAAGTCCACCGCTTGCAAGTATTGTTGATCCTGGATGTCACTGACAATGTAAGTCTTGGCAATAAGTCTTTACAGAGGTCAGTAGTAAAGTTCATCTTATTACCACTAGGGTTTGTTATTGTTGTTGCTATTGTTGCTGTTGTTGTTGTTGTTGTTGTTATTATTATTATTATTATTATTATTATTATTATTATTATTATTATTATTATTATTATTTTATCAGGTCAAAATGGTCTTACCATATAATCATACTCAACCAGAACAAGTGCGACGTTGTGTTTGATTGGCTTTGGAAGTAGCATTCCACTTTGCACAACTGGATGAAGCTCACTTCTTAACAATAATTTATCCTGAGATCTGCGTGTAAAAGTTTTCACATCTTTCTGAAAATTTGCTTCATTATTTAACAGGCTATGTTGCCAGGTTGTTTTTTCTAGATTGTAGTGTAAGCAAACATAAACCTTGCATGCATTCCACCACATAAACAGATCACTGGCACTATATGTAATTTGACTTATGATTTATATTATATTTACAAGATTTTAAAGTGGATTCCCAATTTATTACAAACCCCAGCATTTCAGGTGATATATGCAGATTCATCCCATTGTTCAGCTGAAGCACGCAAGATGGGACTGCGGCATCATATAAGACTTCCTCTGTGATCAATGTAGAGAAGGTAGCATACCCAGAGACACTTCTCCAAAGTTACTTACCTTTTTTCACTGGCTATGGAGCAAGCCCAGAGCGAATCTACTCCTAATTTAGAATAAATGATTGAAGTAAACTGCAAGGAATCTTTGCTGAAGCATGTAAAGTGCCATATCTGCTGCTATCACTTATAAATTCTGTGCTGAAAAGGTTCTTTTAGTTTAGGATCTAAAATACCTTATGTAGATAACTGTGTATGAAGTCTTACAGAGAAGAAAACTGAATTAAATGTGGGTTTGATCTTTTAAAATTTTAGTTGTACGAAAGTCAGATATCTAGTCCACACTGGTCATCTTCTTTGACTCCATAGTCCAACTCATTTGACTTAGATGAAATATGCTGACGAAGAGGATCATCAGACAAATGTGTGGTAGGTGAGATATGATGGGTGGGGGTGCATTAATTACAGAACAAATTTAGAAACCTAAATTAGGAGAGTTGACCTTTGGATTAGGATTTTAGGTGATTAGGATACCTTTTAGACAGCTACAGCAAAGACAAATCAATTTTTTGCTAAGGGATTTGTTTGACAACAGGCAGAGAAGGAGGCATTTGCAGATTTAGGGTAAAAGAATAGTTCTACTGTTGCCTGGTAAAATCCTGACAACCCCATGCCCCGTTGTAATATGTAAAATGGGAAGAACAAAGAACATCTCAAAGAAGCCCTAATCTCACATCACACAGAGTACCACGCAACAGGCTGTGGAAGAGAGAAAGGTGTTACTCCTTAAGTAGTATTAGAAAGGTTGGCTATAAAAATGACTTCTCCTCATGCCCGTATTTGGGTACAAAGAAATTAGTAATAGATATTTTCACTTTAACTTATCTTTCTATTTCTCTATGCCTGTCCCCCCACCCCCTAGGAAGTAGCAGTAGTTTTGTGTATACATTTCAATATCCAAGAGCATGTCAGGTTTGTCTTGATTATCTCTTTCTCAGCACAGCTCATCAAAACTCATTTTCATACAACTACGTTGTCTCATGTTTTATTCCATCACAAAAACACATTTTAAAAAGACCTAGTGTGATTAAAATAACTCATCTTCATTCATTCTAAAGACTCTGCTATTTTTTTACTTAAGACTAGTTATGATGTCTAATCTATACTTCTTGTAAGGGTCAATTTCTGTCCCAAGCAGATTCTTTTAACTGGACTTTGTACACATTTATACTTACATCTAAAATTTAGGATCCTAGGATGTACCATCTGCTTAAAGAATATGAATGTTGCTTTCAGATCTTTTAATTTAGAGCATCTGTTGTTGCAGGAGCTGGAAGTTTATTTACCCATTAAGAAAAAATTCTGAACAGGTAATATCAAAACCAATATCCTGTTGTCCAGAATAGCATAGCAACAGAAAACAAAAAGCAAATGGTAAGGTTAGCCATAAGAAAAACTAACTGGTGACATGGTCTATTGTAAGCTGAAGCTCTGTCCGATTGTCAAGCAGAATTAGTTCTTAAGCAAGGTATTTATAGGAACATAAGACTGGAAGGCACCACCAGGGTCACAGAATCATTGTAAAAGAAGAGAATTTGTTAAATAACATTCTCATGTGATCCTATGAAAATTTTCCCCCTAGCTTCTCTGAAACTCCCTGCTGCTCCATTTTTGCTGTAAAGCTGGCATTCAGCTTTTTCTGACCATATGATCAAGATTGACTGATCTGACACAGAAGCAATTTAATACCTCTAGGTGCATTGGTTCACCCTGACCTACATCCTAGTTCTTGTTGATTGACTGAGCAAAGAAAGGTGAATACTCATTCCCCCTCTCTGAAAATCAAGGAATGCATCAGAAAGAATAAAAATCCTTCCTGGATATTGAAGCTAATCAAGAAACACTCTGTGACAGTATAAATACAACATAAATACAGCACAGACACACATTCGATGGACATAGTTTAAGAACTGAGAGCAAGAGCTGCTCTGCTGTCCTTATTCCCTATAAGGGAGCTTTCAAGACTTACAAACAGCTGGTGTCCAGATAATTTAGACATTTGCCAGCAGAACTGCATGAAGAAGTAAAGAGGAACCTATTGCAAAGGCCTGAGCAACTGAGGTCTGTGGCGATTCATCCTGCTCACAAGGCAGGCAGCTGTTTTCATCAGAATTTGCAGCTTTCGGGTGGACCTACTGGGCCAGTATCTTTCCTCCTGAAAAGCTATTAAAGTAAGTGGAATTACAGATGGGATGAACTTGGCTCTTTAGGTGTGGGAGAAACTATTTCCAGTACTGACATATGGATATTAGCACTTCTTTATGCAGGGCTTACAGACAGGTTTTAGGAATGTTTACAAGGTGAGAAGGACAATGAAAGAACATGTAAAATCATTTCACCCTGATTCATCTTTGGAAGAGACTCTGCATGTGGATCACTCTCGTTTCAGTTGGTTGTGTCTGCCAGAACCCTTTCTTCCAGCTCTGAACCTCATAGCCCTCCTGCACCAAGGAATTTGGGTTCTGTCCAATGGAGGGCTGGGAAGAACATATACATTTCCTCCAGACTCCCACATGCTTCTCGTCTTGGGGACTATGGATAATGCTGCTGAAAAGTACATGTGAACCGACTAAAAATCTCTGAAGAGCTGGTATGAAAGAGCACTCTGGCAAACCCTCCTGTTATCCATACATACTGTGGGCAGTGCCCTGAATCTAGGAAGCAAAGCCCTCGTTTCCTTCTTGGCAAGCAAAGGATGGCAACTGTACCTCAACTGCAGAAGAACTTTTAGGAAACCAAACCATTCATTCTCATCAACCACTGTGCCTTTATCCAAGGAGATTATACATGTCCCGAGTCCACTCAAATTAAAATAATAAACTGAGCCAAGCACTGTGTTTTTACGCCCAGTGGACCAGCTGCCTTTCAAGGTTGCAGAATTTGAAGAACAAGAGTGAAGTTATGCAGACAGTCGAACCAGCAGCTCTCATGGATACCACAACACAAACAATTCATTTGTTGGACAATGGCCACTAGACGAGCCGACCATAATGTCACACTGTTCGCTAGGTTAACACTTGTTTGCTTCTTTTGTCATGAGTTCTCTGCATTCTAGAAAGCTGCTGTAGTGGTCAGAAGGTGTTACCTAAACTTATTTTACACTGTCCCTCTTCATAAATGTGTGACTTTAGACATTTCTGTAATGTTATATAATGCATACAAGAATAGGGTGTGGGAAGCTCCCAGCTGTTAATGCTACAAAGATACAGTGTCAATCCTCAATCAAAAGTGAGTTTAGCTTTGACATAAAGGTGCAAACTGTTTCACTTCACATCACAGTAGAATTTGGCCAGGCATTCTCAGAATTTAATCACAATTAGCCTCAGTGTGTGAGGCATAGAGAACATTCGGATACATGGGAACAATTGCAAACTGATATTCTCTTCTAGCATTCCTATCTTGCTGCTGCTACTTCAGTTACTGGTTTTCTGCTAATGTATCTTCAGATACTGACGCCAATATACAAGTTCAGAAGAGATGAGTAACTGCTTGGTTTGAATATTGGAAATGAAACATCAAGATTGAAACCAGCATGGAAGTGCTTAATTTAATTGTATGTATGCCTAAATATATTACAGAAAACAGGTAACAAGAGGAGATATTTCTGAAACAGCACCAAGAAGCTAGTGAACTGAGTGATCACCTGTGAGTTAGGGCTCAGAGATTTTACGTCTGATTTTGCTACTGACACCTGAATAAACTCAGCTACATCATTAGGCTCTTTTTACACAAGTTGTCCCTTAAATGATACTAATCATTACAGTCTTTACATGCGTCCTTCCCGAAACTTATTTCATCAATGTCCATGAAACAGAATGAGACTATCAGGCAAAATGTGTTAGGTATGTGAAAACATTACACTGGCTTCCATACTATGGCAATTCTGCAGGTAACTTTTAAAAAGGAAGCAAACCCTTGCATTTTACATACTATTTTGGTTCTGAAAACACTTTGAAGGCCAACTCAGGTAAGAGCAGACATCAGGTTTATTTATGTCTGCATACAGACATCTACGTATAGATAAGTGCACAGGAAATAACAGCCAGAAGTATGATTATGGGCACTTTCCCGTTAAGAAAGGAAGATGAAAAAGGACAGAATGGTGCTTGACAGTGCAGAAATGCTCACTCATGGCTTTTATTTCCTTCCAAAACAGTTCAACAGTGTAAAAACTTCACCCTTGCAATTCAACCAAGGTCACTGAGACCCTCTGTGTGGTGCTGAGCTGGACCAGCTCATACAAGCCAACAGCTTTATTTATGTGTAAATTATGTAAGAAATGAAGTTACAGTTTTGGGAAGTGATTGTGTACCACGGGAATAACTAACAAATGATTCATTGCCTTTAAGCAGGTAGGACATAGAACCTATTCAGATATGACCTTTTTATGTTCTTTCTCAGTGCTTCCCTACATTCCTTACACATTCCTGCCACTTCTGTCTTCACGTAGGTCTCTTCCTGAAAACAGAAAGTTTCTGAAGACATTAAAACTTCTGAAGAGGAAATTCAGTAATCTAATTTTAATTAAGAATCAGCAAACCTTTGAGATGCATACAGTGTAAGTAGCTGCAAAAATGTAATATTCACTTTGCATTAAAAGTAACAGCAGTTGGAACCCAGAAGAGAAACACATCTTGCAGATGGCAGCAATGGCACCCTAGAATTTCCCCTGAATATATTCATACATTTTCATAACCCTTTGTTCTGTCTTGACACTTTCAAATTCTACAGCCCCTTTCTTGGAGGTATTTTATATCTGCTTTCAAGCAGCACATAAGGACTATGGAATTTTGTTCAGCTTGATATGAAGAACCTATATGGTATCTCTTCTATCGTTGCTTTTTTTACCTCCAGATGTTCAACTGCCTATGAGAGTACTCAAAGAAACATAGTTATGCTGTATTCCAATACTGAATCAGTTTAATTGAAAAAATAACATGTGATGTGTACAGTAAGGGAATTTTAAATTAACTCCCTAGCATATTCACGGTTAAATATGATGGTTTTGCTTTCTAATAGGATATTACACAGTGTTACTAAATGATTCTGGCTAAAAAAATAGCGAATGCAACACTCATATCAGCATATTGCAGGGAGCCAAGCGCACGCCACAGAATATACCATATACCAGCGAGGACAACAGGCTGTACTCAGTCACTGCAGCCTGATCCCAGTCATTTTGTTCTTTCAGCAATGGTGACGTTCTTACACTCATGGAAATCTGCACTAGCAAGAACAACCTGATCTCAAGCAATAACTTGTCATGCCTGCTTGATGCTTAGGACTAGCTGGAGTTACATGGCAGTAAAATTTCATATGTGCTAGGCACACATATGCACATGTAGGCACAGCAGAAGCTCATTGCAAAGCTCCTGGTGCTACTGCCACTGCCTTTGTTGTTCTGCTAATAGCACAGAACTGTGCCGATAAATAGCCAGATAGGACAGATGTAAATTTGATGGATGAAGTACTGTTTTCTCTAATAATCTACACCGAAATGTTAAATTTTCCCCTGCATTTATCACATACTCTTCTGGCATGCATTGGCAATAGGCTCACTCATCCTTCTAAATGGCTGCAAATAGCTGTCAAGTCCACAGCATCCAGTGCATACAAGCCTTTGTGCATTGGTGCTATTGAAAGCAGGTCTGTTACCTGCTGCTTTTACAATAGAATCATTTTGGTTGGAAGAGACCATTAAGATCACCAAGTCCAACCATAAGCCTTTCAGTACTTAAAAGAAGCCTATAAGAAAGATGGTGACTGACTTTTTAGAAGTGTATGTTACGACAGGACAGGGGGTAATGGTTTTAAATTGGAAGAGGGGAGATTCAGGCTAGACATGAGGAAGAAATATTTTACAATGAGGGTGGTAAAATACTAGAACAGGTTGTCCAGGGGGGTGGTAGATGCCCCATCCCTGGAAACATTCAAGGCCAGGTTGGATAGGGCTCTGAGCAACCTGATGTCCCTGCTCATTGCATGGGGGTTGGACTAGATGAGCTTTGAAGGTCCCTTCCAACCCAAACTATTCTATGATTATATTCTATGATTCTATAGCAGGGCAGACAATCAAGCAATTAACAGATGACTGTTTGTAGCAATCAGCAGATGGGTGATACTCATGCAGGCCTTGGTTTTCATGGAGAAGGACTTTTACAAGTAAATCACAATTCTCCCTGCAGCAGCAGTAGATAGCCTGAAAGTGCTTTGGTGTGAGGCCCCTGATGTGCCCTTGCTTATACAAAGACATCTCAAGTGATGTCACTGGTGGGATTTGGGTAATGCATTTGTGTAAGCTACTCCAGTAGTAAGCTAGAGAAATTGTCTGGGTCAGTATGGAGGAAGTCTCTCAACTACCGCAGTACTCATGGAAACAGAAACTCTTGGACTGCATGATACTGCAGCTGGGGTATTCACCAGATCAGGAAAGATGAGGAAATATCTGTGTGGGACAAATTAAAGGGGCTTCTCCATTTCTTACTTGGCTTAAAGCATACATTTATATGCTGAAAATGAACTTGTTTTACTGTTGCTGATGTGCTCCTTCTATTTTTGAATTGAGATACCCTATTGAAAGGGCTTGACTCAGCATATTGCTGTATTTCGTTGATGTTTTCAGCCCTTTGTGTTTCCTAAAGCTTTCAAAACAACAAATTTGGAATCAGACCGTGGCTTGTGATTTGCAACTATAATAAAGCCTGGTGGGCACTGTATATAACTTTCTTCTGTGGCCATGGTTATTTAGTGACTGCTTCCAGCTTATTATTGTTAATGGACATGTTCAACTACACCAATGGCATTTTGCTTTCTAAAGAGCCATTTGGATTCCCGGAGTGATCAATGAATCCTTTTGTTTAAATAAGAATCTAGCACAAGTTTGTCACAAGACACAGAATTTTATGTCATATTTGTGTTACTAAGGTGGTGCGTCTAACAGTGCTTCTGGTTTAGCTCACAGGAAATCAGGTTAATCTCTAGTATCTGCTTTTCTTGCAGCATAGCAATATTCTCAAAATAACAATTATAATATTATTTGGTTACTAGAATATGGATATAACATTTGGAGAAATTGTAAAAGAATTTTTCCTATAATTTTCTTTCCCAGAATAGTACTGGAATACTGGAGAGGTGGAATAAAAATGTTAATGTTAATTGAAACTATGCTTAATTTAATTTAGCAGTGTGGTGAGCATTAAATATAGTTAATTAGAGAGCATTGGACTTTATATTTATGCAATTTATAAATTTATATATTGTGCTTTTCTAGTGCTTGGAGTTACATGGAAGATACTTGTTCACCCGTTTTGAAAATAGGAGGGAAATAAAATTGAAAAAAAAAATATTTGAGACACTGGAAGTCTTCCAGTAACTCAGCTTTGGAATGAATCTAGTATTCTGGCCGGACATGAAATACACGCTCACTTCCAGCCCTGGGAGTCTAATTTTTTTGCGGCTTTCTACAATGCCAGTATTTAAATTCAAAATTATTCTTTGAGATCTAGTGAAAGCAAGTCTGTTGTTTTTGGCTACCAGCATCTGTAATATGGTCTCTCCCATTAACACTGACTTGTCCTTCCTCACGTTAAAGCCTACACAGTGCTCTTACTTTGATGCTGCAGTTCATTTTTGTGGAATGCTTTTTGAACAGAAGCTTTTCAATAGATAAGTTTACAGTCCCAAAGAGTATTCAGGTACTCTGTTGTATTATTGCATGCATTTAGTTTTCAATTTCTAGTTGCATCCAAGTAAAACATCTACACACTTCTCTGGCAAAAACATCTGCAGTTTTTGAGTAGTGTCTGCATGTATCTGTTGCCCTAGTTTATTGGGTCTTTCCTCAGGATAGCAAAACATCTTTTTCTTCTTTCTTTCTTTCTTTCTTTCTTTCTTTCTTTCTTTCTTTCTTTCTTTCTTTCTTTCTTTCTTTCTTTCTTTCTTTCTTTCTTTCTTTCTTTCTTTCTTTCTTTCTTTCTTTCTTTCCTTTCTTTCTTTCTTTCTTTCTTTCTTTCTTTCTTTCTTTCTTTCTTTCTTTCTTTCTTTCTTTCTTTCTTTCTTTCTTTCTTTCTTTCTTTCTTTCTTTCTTTCTTTCTTTCTTTCTTTCTTTCTTTCTTTCTTTTTCTTTCTTTCTTTCTTTCTTTCTTTTTCTTTCTTTCTTTCTCTCTCTCTTTCTTTCTTTCTCTCTCTCTTTCTTTCTTTCTCTCTCTCTTTCTCTCTCTCTTTCTCTCTTTCTCTCTTTCTCTTTCTTTCTTTCTCTCTTTCTCTCTTTCTTTCTCTCTTTCTTTCTTTCTTTCTTTCTTTCTTTCTCTCTTTCTCTCTTTCTCTCTTTCTCTCTCTCTTTCTCTCTTTCTCTTTCTCTCTTTCTTTCTTTCTTTCTTTCTTTCCTTCTTTCCTTCTTTCCTTCTTTCCTTCCCTCCTTCCTTCCCTCCTTCCCTCCTTCCTTCCTGCCCTCCTTCCTTCCTCCATTCCTTCCTCCCTTT
This sequence comes from Patagioenas fasciata, assembly GCF_037038585.1. Taxonomy (NCBI): domain Eukaryota; kingdom Metazoa; phylum Chordata; class Aves; order Columbiformes; family Columbidae; genus Patagioenas; species Patagioenas fasciata. Next base: position 38,185,486 of record NC_092524.1, read on the forward strand.
CTCTCTCCCTCTCTCTCTTCCTTCCTTCCTCCCTTCCTCCCTTTCTCTCCCTTCCTTCCTTCCTTCCTTCCTTCCTTCCTTCCTTCCTTCCTTCCTTCCTTCCTTCCTTCCTTCCTTCCTTCCTTCCTTCCTTCCTTCCTTCCTTCCTTCCTTCCTTCCTTCCTTCCTTCCTTCCTTCCTTCCTTCCTTCCTTCCTTCCTTCCTTCCTCTGTCATTCTCTTTCTTAACATTCTTCTTCTTCACTCTCTATGAAAAATAACCTTTGCAGGATGATTTTCTTCTGAAGACAACTGATCATCCACTCTGGTAGTTTTCCAGATTGTCTAAGTATGGAAGTGTATTAGATCCAATGGGCGGAAAACTTGTTTTGGATTTTGCAGTGCAATAGAATAGGTTCTACTGGGATGCTATATGGCTTTATTATTTGGTTTGGGTAACTTCAGTCTTGGACTGCCCTTGTCCTTATTATCATGTCTGTGACCATGATGTTTCAACAGTACGTTGACTGCGCTTCGTCTGCCACGTTGACTTACTTGTCACAAAGCAACTGGACAAAGTTGCCATCCTCAGGTGAACTGCTCAAAAGTAGTTATAGTAAGCAGGAACCTATTATACTCCAATGTGTCTTTTTGGTTGTTAAAGTATTCAGATAATGGTTCAATTTTTTCAAAGTACATGCTGACCACTTCGGAAAATGTGACCTTTTTACTCTCTCAAGTTAGGCAACCAAAACCAGTGTCACTATCGAAAATGCAGCCATTGGTTTTAAATTGCTCCTGTGCTTCATTTTTAGGGCTAGTTATAAATGTGCTTAAAATAGGCCCATGCAAAAGATTCTGGAAAGTCTCTGACAGTGACTTAACGGGAGGTGTGAATACTTGCATCTAAAAACTAGGCTGCTCAGTTAAGCTTCTGAGATAGGTAGATAGATAGCTTCAGGCAGCCAGGTTTGTAAAGCTCCCCCTATTTATCTGCTTTTGGAAGCACCAGCATAAAAATGACCTGTGTAAGGTAGCAGAACGTGTCACTGCTAGAGCTGTATGCTGCTCCATATCAATCTAGTGGTGTGGTTGTTACAAGGATTTAATTTAAATATCCAGTGCACTTCATCTTATCATATGAGTGTGATAGAAGTTTTCTTGTGCAGTGGTCAGGCACTGCGCTTGACTATCACTGCTGATGGCAATAATTCTGTTCAAAGGAGCGAATGAAGGAAGGTGGTGTTGCTTGTCAAGCTGACCAGTTGTATATAGGCAAGTGCCCACAACAGCCTTTCATCCCTCCCATGCTTGCATTTATTTTGGACATCACGGAGGGGTTTTGGCTTATAAATCAACTGCTCTGGAGACTGTTATTGCTACCTGACTCAGTTAGTGGCATAGAAATCACTATCCGGCCACTTGCATTACTTTACCAGAATCTTGTATTGGCATTTGTATAACTTGTACTCCTACAGAGCAGGGACAGACACCTACTCTGATGTACAGTAGCAGCCTTGAGTAATAAAACACTAATGCAGTGTGTTTATATGAGAAACTGTGTTACATGGAAAGGAAAGCTGTGGGTAATGGAGAACTTTTCTCCAAGAAGAGTTCTGTGATTTTCGTAACTATAATTTTTATTACCATAACTAAACTTATTGAAATTGCAGTAAAATTCACTATCTCAGTTTTCTGCTTTACTTTCTTCCCTCCAACCCCTTCCACAGTTACAACAGTTACTTGTTATCAGCTCTGGGCTACATGTTTGTCTTAAAAAACTTTTGTTTCAAGATGCACTTAAGAGACTTGGGCATAAAAATGCCATCCATGGCTGTACTTATCTAAAAGAAAAAAACCCACAATATTTACATAAACGAGGATGTTGCTGCATCTGCATGCCTTTTTTTTTTTTGTTATTTTTTTTTTATTACTCAAAACTTTTTGTTTGGCTTGTTTTTATAATTAACTTGGTCTGAAAATCAGAGTTGTTCCTGAAATTATATTTTGGGCAGAGTTAGGAGAACTGATTAAAGCTTATCAGGTTTCAGTGGTAGCTTAATCTAAGTCAACTGACAATTATAGAGTGAGATAAAAATTAAAGCAGTGAGTATGAAACATTATACTGAGCAGGGCAACTCTGGAAAAAGCCCAATCCTGATCAAATACTGAGAACGGTGGCTCCACACCAAGGAAGGATTACAAAAATTGACCAGAACTTCCAGCAAAGCAACTTTTGTGGAAACTAAGAGTAACATCCTGCAGTTTACTGCCAGGTACTCTGGCAGCCACTAAATAGATGCAATTTGTGTGATTTGCATTTCAGACACCTCTTCTGCCTGTTCTTTTAAGATCCCAGGCACAAGAAAGGAATAGGGAATGAACGTTTATGCACATTTTCTTTTTGCTGCCTTGCTTGCCCTGTTTACCCCCCAACACAGCAAATAATTTGTGGGGAAGTTACTGTTCACCATTGCTAACATGGAAGATGCTTGTGCACTGTACAACCAGATATTTCTTGCATTTGTAGGGATGAGGAAGAGTTGTATTGCTGAACTACTGCACTCCTAAGGGGACAACTTGTCTACAGAGATAAATTACTGTTCTGAACAGCAGTAAGAACTAAAATCAGTAAACTTCATTTTCACTGGTATAATGGGAACTCAGAGAGGCTTTCCTTTTTTTTTTTTTTTGTCACAAAGGTGCAAAAATAAATGAAAAATAAAAATCACAAAACAGGACACTGCACAAACACAGAAAATGAGCACAGATATATTTTGCCCCTTCCTCCCCACCAGGATGTCCCCCCAGTAGCACATGCAAAGGTATTTCCAAAGCTGGGCTTTAGAGTCTTTCTGAACTCTATTGTACATTAGTCTCTGCACCCATAAATTGATTCTAGGGTCATCCAGGGGATAATTTAGTTTTAAATACAGGGTTGCACTAATATGTCTGTTGGCCCTCACTCATCCATTTGAATTGGCAGGAGTCCAGCTGGAATAGAGGAGAGGAGCTGTTTAAGGGACCCGTTCTTTATGATGTTACATTATCGTATCTCTTGTCTAGTACTTCCCGAAGAGAAGGCTAGAATGGGATTGGTGTAACAGAGCAGACCCCCTACAGTGATGGGGAAGGGGCTACTGGCCTTACATTAGAATGTAGTGTATAGGGCAGAGTATGGCCTAGATTCTGGCCTGAGGAGAATACAGATGGAAAGAAAAATGCAGTTTTTATGACAGCTGCTCAGTCACACATAACACTTATAGCCAAACTGTTGTGCCAGTTTATTTTTATGAGTAATTTAGAGGAAACATATACTTATCTCCAGTTTAAAGACACGAAGGAGAAAGTAATTTGCTAACAACTGTTTTGGGTTATTTGCAGAGACAAGATAAGAAATAAAGAGTAATTGTAGTTTGACTGAAAAATAACTTCAACTTTCAGATGTCTCTTGTACCCTCTGAATCTGTAATGGAATTGTGCTGTGGCCAGAAGAAGGATTTTTTGTTTGTTTTTTGTAATCTGTCTGTGAGATGAACAGGACACCTAATTTTATCAGTTTTCACAGCGAGTAAAAAAAAATCAGAACGTTTGCCAGTAATCTTGCGTGGCAGAGCCCAACTCTGCAAAGACTTTAGTTTGAATGTTTTAGGGTTTTAAAATACACACTTTTTTTGTCTATATGTATATTTGCTCATTCTTGTATTTATCAAAGGGAAAAATTGTGTACATGAAGCTTGACTTTTAAATTCTAGATTCCAGTGGTTCAGGCATCTGTATAACAGGCTTGTCTGTGCTATACTGCAGAGAAACCTTCCTCTTTGACCTCCTGGGTGTTTCTCTTCTGAGGGAGGAAAGGAATTCTTTCCATGTTAAAAGAGTTCAGTCTCCTCCTGTCACTGATTGCCTCTGCTGCTTAGTTGAGCCCAATTATACGCAATGGCTTTTCAAGGGTTCAGCTGTGAAGAAGGCATGTGTGTGAATGATATCAATAAAATAACAGGATTTGCATACACAGGAGCAGAACACATGCTACTGCTTTGCAGATTTACCATGTAAGGTACACTTACTGTTCGGTAGGACATCTGTCGATGCTGCCGCTTTTATATCACTCCTGCTTAGTTCTCCTGGCTGCCATAGGCATGGGCAAAAGAAAATAACAGTGCAAAGTGTTCATGCAGGAGTAATAATAGTCCTTAACAGAAGAAGAGTAATTACCTTTGTCTGGTTTCTCCCTGCTCTAAAATCTAATAAAATAGAGACCAGCGGCTATGTAACAAATGCACACAGAAGTCCTGTTGCTTTTACTAAATCTGAGGCAAGTTATGTAAAATGTCCTGTGCTCACAGGCTAACTCGCATCTTAATTCTGAAAAAAATCCATTACTGATGAGTAGATTTCCTGACTACATTTGACAGCTTTCAAGCTAGCAGCACTTGGCAGGGCCTGTTAGAGTTACAGGAGATTTATAGCTAAAGAGATTACATAGCAGTGGGTTCAGATCCGATCCCTTTCCCCCAGCTCCTGCGCTGGGTAACAATGACAGGAGCTGTCTGTATACCAGAAGGAACAGTTTAAGAGCAGTGGCTGCATTTGGCAATAGAAACCCCCGCTAGCAGCCGGAAGCATTGGTGCTGAAAAGCAATCGCTGGTGTCAAGAACTTTCCTAGCCAAGCACTGCAGCTGGTGGCAATAAATAGCATTCTAATAAAGGAGGATGTTCAACTCATGACATAAGCGAATACTGTTTCAACCACAAAAAGTAATTTATGGTGCTGCGTATATTTGAAATGTACTTTATCTGATACATTTTAAAATAAAAATGCTAAGATTTCAAACAGAGAAAGATCTGCATTTTAAATCAAAATGAAATTGAAAGATCAATGAAAAGTGTACTGCTTTTTTAAGTACGCAATGATACATAACATCTTAAGGATGTGCACTGTCACAAAGCACAATTACCTCCATTCCTAAAAATGAAAGATGCTGTTTTCTGACTGTGAATGTTCTCTATATTGCATCAAACCTAATAACTTCCCATGTCAGTGATAATCCCCTCCAACATTTAGACAGAACTAGCATAATCTTTTCCTCTAAGAATGCCAAAATGATCATGCAGAAAGTAGCAAATAACAATATGCTCGGATTGCATAAACACAATGATTCCTGGAAAAAATCAGTTCCAGCCTCAATGTACAGTAAAAAAAGAGGAGTGGATAATAAAGTCATTAGGCTCATTGGACCTGTTAACTTGCTGAGTCCACTACAGTAAACAAGTTATTAGTTTTGACATAACCAGTGGTTTATTTGAACATATACTGCTGTTCTTTGTTATATGCTCTGTTTATGCCAGATGTGATTTCTCTTACATAATTATTGTGAAACATAGCAATGTTACATACTGCATCATCTTCCACTGGGATGAGCAGTGTGGATGTAGTACCAGGAGGACTGTCCTTGCAGTTTATTTCTACTGGCTAGTTTGGGGATTTTTTGCGTGTGTGGAAGAGAGGGCAGTTTTGGTTTTAGCTGCGCATAGGCTGTCTGATTAACTGAATAGAGGGTTTGTTCTGAAAGGCATTTTATAGAGTTTGCTTCGAATCATAAGGGCTGTCTGTGCAAGTATGTAAAATGAGTAACTGGTTAAGTGCTACTCAAGATCAAAATACTTTGTATTGGAATGCAAAGCACAGTTTGCAGTTTGAAATTCCTTAAGGAAATGTATAATTGGTATTATTCTTTTACATGCGTTTATTAATTCCCTAGTTTTTATTTTGGAAGAAATAGGCCTACATGTTTGAGAGATGGCTGATACCCATTTACCAGCAGCAGAGCTCTGTACTCAAGCTGATTCTCACTCCTGCCCCCTCCAACTGTAGATGGTTTCTGCTGTCATCTAGGAGTTAAAGAGCCAGATTCTCAGCTGGTGCACATCAGCACTGCTATGCTGAAATAAACAGGCATAACTTCACTGTAGTCACTCAAACCTAAGCTCGGATTCATGGTTTTGCCGTCCTTGAGCGCAGTGCTTTTTAAGGCTTACAATACACACTTCTGTGATACTTTGTTATGGTATAAACAAACACCAGGCTTCTGATTCGAATTATAATCTCATTCACCCAGAAACCAATAGAGTTCTGCTTATTTATCCCAGCTGAGGGGATAGCCCAAAGGCTTTTCATGTTGTATGATAAAGTAATGGGCTGTGATGCTGACTGCACACCCCTCCCCATATAAACAAGGAGGCGACCCCACTACTGCTGGTGCAATTACTTAGATGTGAAACAGTTGTTGAGAAAGTTGTGGATTCAAATCAGTGCCATGATGTTTATTCTGTAGTGAAGTGACATGTCTGCTGAGGCTTTAGTCAGTTCAGAAGGAAAGCAAGAGTCTGAATTTAGGTCTTGGTATGAAGAGTTGGGTAGAAAATTGGGAGTAATTAAAGGATGGAACACCTACCAAAATTGCTGAATTGAATGTTTCCTGTGAACTGTGTGTGCAGCCACAACACTCTTTGATTCTGAGTCGCACATAAACTCAGGATGGAATCCAGCTGTAAAGCCTGGATCTAGATCTGAATTTCCAGAAGTTCAAGGTTGTTGAGAACAGTGGAATTTATTTGGTTCCGTATCTAATTTAAATGCAAAACTTTTAAGGTAACTTCAATCAGATGTGCCTCAGAGCCACTGGAAAAATAGTGCAATAAAAGTTGAAATTAAACATATCTGGTATTGTGTAGGGATTTTATTAGTATTCCAGTTTAAGGTTAGAATAGTGCTCTCATGCAGTCAGCCTACGTTAATAAATTAAAGCAGGGAAGTTTGCAAATGATTGAAAATCATGACTTACACATTTTCTAAAGCAAAAGAAGAGAAGCACAGAAAGTTCATCTTAATTCTCAAGGCAGTGCATGTGGTGAACATTAGTTTTCCCTTTCTTATTTCTTTAAGGTTGGCTAATGCTTTATTTTTCTTCACAAATACTGTACTGGTAACTGAAGATATCTTCCATATGTTTACAATGGCAGGGATAGCAACATCAATGATACAAGGACCTTCTTTAGGTGTGGCACATAGTAGCAAAGAAACATAACTGTGTATGTATTCACATCTCCACAGCGGTACTTTGTTCCAAAACTGCAAAACACTTCAAATGAAGGAACATGGTCTGGCACGAATTGGGAACTGAAGGAAAGAAAGAATGTAGTATTTACTTAAACCCAAAACAAAACCTGAAACAAAGAAGCCAGTTCTTGCTTCTAAGTTTAACCTGTAATATTTCATTCAATATGCTGTCTTGATCAAAATCAGCTGCAGGAATAGGATAGCTATCAGTCCTCCCATTTTTATTGACATGAAACAGAAAATCAATGATCCCCTTATTCTCCTTTGTTACCTGTTTTCTTCAGCCCAGCCAGGTTAGTGGTTATCTAGGGAATGTCAGCAATGATAATTCTGATAGAAACTCTGTCTCATGGTTTTGGCTGGTGAGAAGGTGTTTGATAAGAAACTACCAGGTGAAGGAGAGAAAGCAAACTGAGAGGTAAACGAACATCCAAAGGCTGCCCAGGGAACTGAGGTTTGTGAATGCTGTGCTCGTTTTGGCAGAGCTGGAACATCCTGTGTGACTGGTCTCGCACTGTCTGGCTGCACAGGTTGCTGATTATGGATGGGAGGTCATGTCCTGCCTGGAGATGATCTTCACCAACCTGGGAAAGCATCTTTTTTAAGGGCAGAGAAGTGGGAAAATGAAGAATTTCTAGAGCTATGAGAGCCCACCTGTGAAAGTGACCCAGGGCCCTCTTAATACTTTTAAAGCGAGCAGGACAGCCACAGCTTCTGTGTGCTCTGGTTTTCAGTCAGCACGTTGGTTGGGAGGTGGGTGGTTGTTGAGGGAGGCTTGCAAGGTTCATATGTCTATAACAGCTAAATGTAGTTTACCTGGTATAATGTTCTCAGTGAGCTGGTTTTGCTCTTCTGGCTTTTCCTGAGGGAAATTCTTCCATTTGGTTATTTTCAGAAGTTTGAAATCCAAAAGTCAGGCTAGATGTGATCTCTGACCAAACAAGGGTCTCTCCAGGCAGTTTAAGAATACACTTTCGAGGAGCTGATTTATCCCAAGTTTGTGTTTGTGCCAGTAGAGCTGAAGCACCTGCTATGCAGGACTGCACAGTTCCAAACTGACACTCACCTGTGATGCATTGCCTCTTTGATCATCAGTTTTTAAAAAGACCCGAAGCCCATTTCTTTTCCTTCACTCCCTTCTTCCAACTTAAAAATTAGCAGGACATAACTTATTGCTTTGCAACATAAAGCCTGTCACTTGTAGCACTTGGCTTTTCCGTTTTCCCCCATACTGGTGATTCGGTACAGTAGCACTGATTTCTGTGGTGTTAGACCTGTGTATAGTTGTGTAACAGAACAAACGGGATCCACAGATTTTTAGATCTTTAAATGATCACAGAATACCCACAGATTCAGCAATGAATTTAGTGCTCTCCACTTTCCCCAGCCAAGTCCAAAAATGTGAGTATTAAGAGCCCAAAGATAAAAAAGAAAAATGCCATGTGAAGCACTCTGGTGCTCTTGTTTTTGTTTTGTGCTGTTTCTTCAAGTTATCTCAAAGAAAAGTAATTTATTGAGGTCTCTTAAATGCGTATATCAGGTGCCAGCAGCACTGAATCTTTCTTGTGTATCCTGCTTAAGAAAAGAATGACAGCTGATGGATAAATCTTTCTAAAGAGGTCTGAAACAGCCATATTTACTGAACTGGATCTTTTGAAGACCTAGGGAGGCTACATTTTGCTTACCACTTCTGTATTAAATTAGACTATGTATCACTTCTGTTGTGTTCTTTTGCTGTCTCCCAGTAATTTTCTACTTACTGTTTGCATTTTAGTAGCACAGAATAGGGAACTCAAGCTTTTTTTGATAGGAGGCTGTATCTTTCAGAACCCAAACTTCAGAGGACTTGCCAAATTCTGCGTCAAACATGAAACTCGCAGAAAGAGCACTAAAAATATTTAAACTAAGCAATTAATTTCTTACCATCTGGAAAAATCACAAACAGTTACAAAATCAACTCAAAAATTCGTATGCCATTAATAGGCTGACTGCTTCAATACAGAATATTATGCTGCTCATAGCAACAGATTAATGTATAACCAGTCATGACTGGCCTTTCAAACAAATCAGAATAGACAATCCTGTAGATAATGGGGAATCTCTATATTATGATTGATGTCCGAGATTTATGATGTTATAAACTATTGGTTATGTTGTTTTGACAATGGAAGAACTAACGAATGAGACAGATTTGCCTGCAGTGATGAACTATATCATAAAGAAACATTAATAAAGATAAAACATTTGGAAATTCTTTATGAAAAATAACATTTTTGCTCTTTTCACAAGGAACAAAAGAAGCCAGAAACATGACAGATTTCATCAAGAGAGCTGTTCACAGACTAAAAGTAGGTCTGATTTTTGTTTTGCTGTGCTAGACTTCACTTCTTAAACCACAGAAGAATGAGGAGAGTGTTTTCAAGCTTACAGTTTCGTGGGGGTTTTTTTCTTTCTTTTTTTCTTTTTTTTTTTTTTTTCCTTCCACAGTGAATGTTTTCTTCCTGCTAATCCTGTAATATCACACAAGAATTGTTTGTGTCTTGGCGAATTCTTCTGTTCAGCCTTCTGTTGTACTCAGAAAATGCCACATAGGGTCCACTGTGGTCTTAATATCTGCCTGCTAAACCAGCAAGGCCTGCTTGTGTAATGAGCTATGGCAATAAATAGGGGAACTGGGGGCGTTCAGCACCATATAGAATTTGCAGCTGACTGCATCTCAGTGTATGGCAGCTAGAAAACTTGAAAGACTGCAAACAAATGCACAGAACAGTAAGAGCTGAGACTTGGAATCCTTTGAATACTGAAGGAAATGGGCTGCTCTGTAAACGGGTACTTCTGGCCCCAGTGGCTCTCATGGAGAGCTACTTGATGCAAAACTTGGGATTCCCCATTTCTGAATACCTGGATACCTTCACTAGCTTAATTTTTGGAGTGCTTGGCACTTTCTGGATGAACTTACTTTATGAACTTGGGCTACTCCAGATCACTAGGTTATTTACCTCACGGTTTAAACACAGAAATATCTGGCAAGGAATGACAGAGAAATCTTGGGTTTAAAAGTTAACATCCCAGAAGGGGGGGAACTTGGAAGTGTATAATTGTATATATTGGGCATCAACTAAAAAGGCAGGGCCAGAAGACTGAAGTAAACATGAACATGAAAGTCCGTCTTCAGCTGGTGAAAATTCGAAACTGATGTCAAGAACATTTTAAATTTCTCTTTCATCCTTTCTTTGATGCTACTTTTGTGCTAAGCTTCTCCAGAGTAAGGTTTATAAAGCAGTTTAGCTGCATTGTGCCACTGAAGAAGCCTATAGAAAATGGATGTCCTGTTGAGAGTTAGCGGAAGATAGATGATTCGATCCCTTAAACTCTCTATTGAGTCTTTCCACTTGATTTTCATAATGTAAAAAATATACACTGGTTACAGAAACATCTGTTTCAGAAACATTAGGTAGCTGAGCATGTGAAAAAAGGCTTCTCTATATTGCCAGTGAGATGAAAAGTCAGTCTATTTGTCTTCTCTTTTGTTAGCTTTTCTCTTGGCTCTCTACTATTCTAATCTTAAAGGTCAGATCCAAAGAGAATTAATTTAGATGCCTAAACTTGGAACACCCTTCCTGCAAATCCTGGTGCAGCAGCTCATTTCCTAGTTGTCTGGGGCAAACAAGCTTTTGACCCCAGAATTCCCCACAAGCCTGAAGTTCTGCTGCTCCCTGTGTACTGGAGCACCTTGGTTGTACCACTAGTACTTTGTCACCTTGTTCAGGCTTTTTTGCTGGCTAGGATCGAGCAGTTAGGGAAGCTTCGCTGTGGTGTTTCAACTATATGTTAATCTAAAAGCAAACCTACATATGGTGAGTCAATCAATCTCGAAATGCAGTGATAGCAACTTTTCTTTATAGAACACATATGGGAGAAGAGTGAGTTGCTGTCCCCTCTCTTCTTATACAATTGCATTTTTATAAGTGCATTAATATGTATTTTGTTGTCTCCTTGTATGAAGGATAGATTTAGATCGACTGAAGACATATCTGAAATAGTACTGTGATGTTCATTCTTGTTCCCACTTTCTGGCCCATGAAGCTTGAATTCTTTCTGCGTCAGAATGACTGTGACAGATGAGAGTGGAGACTGTTAATTGTGACCACAGCCTTGGACTCCCACTTGTGTCTTTCTGATCTCAAGAAGGTGCTGTAACTGCCTGCCTTTCCATTAAAGTGTATTGAGAGAGGGCTCTCTGGTACTTCAGAAGAATTCTCTACATCTATTTATCAGGAAAGCATTTGTAGGCACTTAATTTTAAGGCTTTGGATAGTACATTGGTGGAGACACTGCTACGTCCTTAACCAAGACTCCTGCTTCAGGTGAGGAAAAGAATTTGCCTATAGTTCTCCCCAGGCTGCTCATGCTGCAGTAGGTATGTTGACCTTCAGGTGACTGTTCAGACCAGAGGTGCCTTCAAATGCACCTTCTGAGGTCGATAGGTCCTTCAGTGAATACCCAGGGAGCTGAGGCCCCTAAAAAGGATTTGAAATTTCTTTCTTTGGAACAGTTAAGCTGCACAACATGTGGCTGCAGTACCTGCTTGGTGCCTGTGTGAGCTCAACAGCACTTCATACTATGGACTTCTTAGCTTGGCAGAGTTGGCAAAACCTGCTTATGTTCCAGTATGCATCACTGACTGAAGCTCTTAGTGTTGGGGACCACTCCAAATGCTCTGCTAACAGTAAACATCCCACTGGGATCTTGCCTTACTACCTACTATATTGCCTGCTAAATAATAGTCTGTATGTAAAAAAAAGAAAAAAAATAGAAGTCAGCTTTATACCCGAACAAATCAGATATACAACTGAGTTCTTTTACTTTGAGAGCACCCATGTAATTGTCTATAGTCTTAGATGAAAAATACAGCTGCATTTCATTTCAAACTGAAGTATTTTATAAAGGTGGACAGGGATTTTCAAGAGCATTTAGCAATTGGCTTAACTTAGATTCCTGTGAAATAGTTGGTAAGTGATAACTAGAGGCAATGAGTTAAGCTAGCACTGACTGCACTAGAAAAATCCCGCTCCTGATTTCTCTATTAATTTCTTGGAAGATATGACAATAAGGTATCTCTTGCAGGTTGTAGTATACGGATTGTCACACAGTGCTTAGAAACTGCAGACCCTGTCTTTCTAAATTAAGTGGTTAATATCCTCCCCTGAACATCAGTGGTAAGGCTAAATTACATCTAAGAGCTATGTATACTGCTTTTTAGAGATGAGATATGCCTAAAACATTTAAGTTGCTAATTTCTGCTGTTGACAGTACTGAATTTCATGGGGCAATTGTGTGTGCTGACTTATTTGCAAAGTCCTCTTCAGATTCAGTACATAGCAACCTCACTTTGCCTTGCTTTGGAGTAAATTTAGTCTGAGTACACAAGAAGAACAAAAGTACACTGCAAATATTCTGTTTGATGCGGCATAAGATGGTCTTTGAATATTATGTGGGAAACAACCAAACAAAAAAACCCAACCCCAAATGAATGTTAAACCAAAAAAATAAAACATAGGAGTACAGGAGCGCCGCTATACATGGGACTTAAAAATTGAGGTACAGTCCATTGTGGTTTACTCTAGTGCAGTCTTTGGCAATAAACTCAATTTGAATGCCTCAGTTTACCTGTGTCAGAGGTGCAGTGGGAAAACTAACATCTTGCAAGTACTGTTACACTAGTTGTCTCAGAAGAATATAACAGTTCACCAACCCTCAGACAATACTAGTAGAACAAATGTTGACATCCATTGAGACTTCTCAGCATGAGATTTGTATATGTGGAAGAATTCAAGTCTATTTTGAAGTCAGAGACGGGTATCTAATCTGAGTTTTCAGTTATTGCTGTAACAGGACTATTTTTAGAATTATACTGGACTGCTTTTGTTTGCTGTGATCCCTTCCTGCCTTGTTACCACGGTCCCTCTGCTCCAGTAAGCTTCAAAGTTAAACACCTTCCCAAGTGTACAACATACAAAGATGTGCACATGAAGCACCCCACTATTATTAATTCTTCTATTCCCAACTCCAGCAGGCGAGCTGTCCAGGGTAGGCACTGGTATGGAGTTTCTAGCTTTGTACACGTCTTCATGATGGAAATTGTTTTCTCTCAGACTACTCTGCACAACTACATTGTCCCTGAGTCTCAGATGAGGTAACTGGACATTTCGCTTCACAGAAAATGTTTTTGTACTTCAAGCAATAACTTTTAATGAAAGTTTTCAGAAGATTGTCCCAGATGGAATTGCTGTTAGGGCTAAAGCCTGTGTCCCTGCATTGACAACAGCAGTAGCTGAAGCAGGGTATCATACAGGAGTTTTGGAATATGCCAGCGACGTCCTCCTGATGGTATAGCCAGGAAAGCCTTTTGCATCCATGGAGCTCCAGTTGCATTCCTTAAGACTTGAGCTTTACTTCTCCAAATAACAGAGTTTAGCATAAATTCACCATATATATCCCAGCTTTCTGCTCTCTCCATTTAATCTGAAGCTTGAGGAGAGCATTATCTGTATGATTTTAATTTTTTTTTTCCTTTATTAGTCTGCTTGCTGGGCTTTTTTGTCTTGCCACCTGATTAGCCAAAGATATACCAGAAAAATCTCATCTTGCAGTTCAGAAATTTCTGAATTAATTCTGCCTGAACTATTTCTGTGACAAATCTACTAATTTCACAAGTAGATAAGTCCTATGTACTAGAGAGTTCACTACAGGTTCTGATAGGCCAATTCTCATCTTCCCGTTTTACACATTAAGCTAGAAGTAGAAGCCCTCCTGGCCACCTTTGGTGTTAACTACAACTTTACAGCTCCATTGTATTTATACTGTGCAATCACTGACAGTCTTTTGAATCTGGAGGTACCATGTGAACAGACTTTCTGATTAAATTAATCAGGCTTCTGACTGTGACTCTCTTGGCCTCCTGGTGTTCCTGGCATTGTTTGTTTTCCGTCTTGAAGTACTACAATTTTTTTTCCTTTTTTTCTTGCCTTTGCTATAATTGTGAAATTAAGAGGATTCACCACCTTCAACAAATAACAGCATAGCAAAGCAAAAAAAAAAAAAATCCAAACCAAGCACTTTTAAAATCCCTCAGTGGCACAGCTGACATTTAGGGCACAAGGGAAGTAAACCATCATTGTATTGCTATTTTATTACAGCTGTATTCAGCGCTAGGTTGAAATGTTTGTCCTAATCTCCATTTTATAAACTCTAAGTGGTTAGTTCATTATAAGGAAGAGTGAAATATGGAGAAGGGTTGATAAAGTGCATTACAGGACAGCTGCATTTCCCTTTGCTCCTTGGTTCAGGTCAGCTGTACTTTAGACCATGGAGATGCATCTTGTTTAGCTTTCATATGGATAGAAATATGGAAGAATGGCTGGTCTGTGTCTCACACACAGCCCAGCATCAGCACTCATCCTCTTAGTTGAAAATAGTTTAGCATTTTTGTGATCTGATGAGATTTATGTTTTGAGCTGGTTCAGTGATTCAAGACACATCTTTTAAAACATGAAAAAAAAAAAGTTACAATATGCTGTATATCAGCCAGTGAAGAATTCTGGAACAAATCACTTACATCTCTGCTGTGGGTGTTTGTTTGTTTTTTAAACTGAGTTCAAATAGTACTTTATGCTTCACTTTCACTAAATGAACAACGGCACACAGAGGTAATTTTATCAGCTTAAAGATATCTCTTATTTGATGACAAGCCCATACACCTTCAGCATGCTCATCTGCCACACAGCATACAGCATACTTTGTGCAACTCAGATACATTTAAAACTTGCCAATATTATTGCGGTATCTATATCACGGTATTTTTGGCAGGGGCTATATAAAAAGAAGAGAAATCTATGAGCTCTGTTTTCCTTCTCCAAGCACCGTCTTTTATGTTGTATCACCAGAATTTGATAATTGTAAATCGGCAAATTGGTAAATGTTTTTTAAGTTGCTGAAGGAATGCTGATTTACGGCACAGGAGAAGACCTGGCTCCACAACTTGAGCAGATAAACTGAATCAAAGGAGTTTCTGACAAAGATATTATTCCAGTCACGTGGGTGAATGGAACTTTCCAAAGTGAGAACAATGCAGAAAGATTAAACAAACTAGACAATGAAACAATTATTTAAAAATATCTCC
This sequence comes from Patagioenas fasciata, assembly GCF_037038585.1. Lineage (NCBI taxonomy): Eukaryota > Metazoa > Chordata > Aves > Columbiformes > Columbidae > Patagioenas > Patagioenas fasciata. The sequence continues at coordinate 38,200,770 of NC_092524.1, forward strand.
ATTTTTAGCACATTGGCAAACGGGCTGCATCTAGCGAAGCATACGAGTCTCACAAGCTGCCTCTCAATCTGGACCCGTGGAGCTGAGTGAAAACACTGCAGCAAGGAGAGACAGTGAGAAATCAGAGTAAAACTGCGCATGAAGGGAACAAGTCGTAAAACTGCTTTCAGACCCTAAGCCAGTGTGGTGAGTTCCTTGTTCTGCTAAGGTCAGTACTAACCCTATTGCTGATTCAATGCTGTAGAGTCAGATGCTAAAACCAACTAGATCTATTGTAATAGTTATAGTTTGGTTCTTCTGCCACTGGACCGTCAAGGCTTGGATCCAAACCTGGGATTTCACCCTTAGGATGGGCCCTTTCCTTTGTTTTCTTCTGCTCCTGATTCACATCAAACACGCCTCGCCAAGGAATTCAGGAAAATACTTTTTGATATCTTTGAAGGAAATATGAGGGAAAGAAATCAGAAAATGCCTTGCTGTTTAGCTGTTAGTATTTATAAAACCAGGAAGCCATCACTTACGGGCTTGCCATCCAAGGGCTAAATAGACAGAGGAAGTGCTGTTTTTAACATTGTAAGTGGATCAGTGGGAAGCACAGTAATGCCTCTGACTGGCTAACATAGTTAAAAACACAACTTGTGTATATTTGAGTTTTAAGGTGTCAGTGTTGTAAACATGTTGGCTACTATGCCTCTAAGAACACCTTTCATTTTCTTTTTCTTTTTTTTTTTTTTAATCCTAGACTAAAAACACATGGAAAGAGAACAGGAGAGATTTAACAAAGTGAATCAGATGACAGAAACCACTGAAAACCACATAAAAGAAAGAATAATGGAAAACTGCATTAGTGAAACTGGAAACAAACATAAAAAGCAAGTATTCTAGACACAATTAGCAGAGTATGCTGGGAGAATGACGATGTTTTGATTTAAAAGACAACACCTTTTACTGAATGCAACATAGCAGAAGAAACCTTGTTTCCCTCTCTGGGTAGCAGGACACCTGTGTGCTGACCCAGCAATGTGGCGGCTTCTTGAGAGGGTCTTGCAAGCCACGACTGGGCAAAGTGCCACTGCCATCTCAGTCTCTGGTGGCAGGGAGGTTTCCATCTGTTGTCCTTCAGGAGGTTGTAGGTTGCCTCTCTTCAGAAGCAGTCACTAAACTACAAGAACAACTTTGGCACATGAGAGACAGAAGCTTTTGTTTCTCCTAATGAAGCAAGCAGAGCTTTGGATTAAGTACGTGATTTTGAAAGGAGATAGACAGAAATAAACAGTGTAGTTGGGAAGAATGTAGGAAAGGTAATAAGAAGCATAGTATAACAGACTTCTTTTTCAGGAAAACAGAATTAGACCTGAAGTGTGTTATTAACACATGAAAAAAAATTGAGGGGAAAAAGGCCTACAGAGCAAGCAAGAAGCAGTTTTATTAGTGAAAGCGCACTGGGAAATGTGAAGCAATTCTGAACTTATTGTTTAAGCACAAGAACTTGTTTTTCTACTTGATGCTTACTGTCCTGGCGCTTGCCATCCTTGTGCCACAGCACATGCAGCTGCAAAATGGACATCCTGTGTCCTTATTGGTAAAAGTCACTAAAAGTTTTAAAGAGCATGTCCCAGAAAGTAGGGATGAGACCTTATTACCTTCCCTACTTCGGAAAACCTACGTTGTAAATTAGATGAGACCTCAGCAGAAGAGCAATAAGGCTGAACAAAATACAGTCTGTATGCAAGAATGACAGGGTAAATGCTCAGCCATCAGCACGACACTGCTGAACACACATGGCAGCAGATCCCTGTCTCATCCAACCTAGTGATGCAGAAACCAGAAGCAGACTCACAGCCCCTTGCACATCTGGGACAGAGATGAGGAAGTATGAGAAAAATCCAACCGAATCTGCTTTCTGAATCTTCATGACAGGGCTCTTACTTAAGTTCTTGTACCTGAGTAACTCTAGAATGAAGGAAAGAGGTGTGCAGCTTGCAGAATGGGAAGTGAGGGGACTGCAAATTCCACACTAAAGGGTAGCTACAACAAGTGATATATTCCCTCTAAACAGACTCTTCAATGTTACTTTTCCAGCTAAGTGGTATCTCATCTGGGACATATTTAAAAATCCCCACTGTTGCTCAAATGTTGAATAGTTGGCTTTCTTCTTAGTCTGTAGTTAGTATTAGCTTTGAGCAAGTTATCTCTGGTCAAGAAGCATAAACCAGTCACGCACAGCATTAATGGACAGGATTGTCTCAGGCCAAGCACAACATGGTAAATCTGTGACACTTATTATCTCGCATTCCTACGACACATCTGCTATCATGCCAGAAACTGTTGCTGGGCTTCCAGGGGCTGTGGGTTGCTGAAGCACAAACAGCTCATACAAATCTTACCCTTTCTGGTTACCTACAGCAAACCTTACAGAAATGCCGGGATGAAATGAAGGCACAGTTTTGGAAAGCCAGTGTGAGCTCACCAGTACAGCTGAGTAATTGGGATAGTGATAACAGAATTGTTGAGATAATCAACCCAACTCTGGGAATTGAGAGTTTGGACCTTCATGGCAAATGTACACCTAAGCAAAAGAACCTGCTGCTGCATGCTCGATTTAGCAGACTCTTTCTTAATATGTGTTTTGTTTAAGTAAATGTTTATTTCACCAACTGAGCTGTAAAGCCACATGTCTGACTTTGAAGACTGGTGTTAGTTTTATGAGAATATTCAATGATGGATATATCCCATTAGTGTTATATTTTACTGGTGAGAGCTAACCACCACACTCTTCCATGTAATAGACTTGAAACACGTACAAAATTTGGTGACTCACATCAAGTATTTAAGTATTTCCAAAGGGTGATATTAGAATTCAAACTAAACTCAACAGATCACAGAAGCAGTTTGAAGTCAGCAAGCTAAAACTCTAAAAATGCACTAGCAACTAGTATGTGCAAGAAAGAAAAGAATAATAAGATGAAAAAATGAATTTGGGATGAATCTGGATATGGGTATTATAAATGGTCCCAACTAAACAGAAGCCACCAACTTGCCATTGAGCAAATGTATTTGCAACGATCTTGTACATAAGATACTGTGTGTTTCTAAAACTAGAACAAAATAAAATAGGCACACTGGAAGAGACAAGTGTGAAGTAACAAATATGATCATAAAATTCAAAACTTTCTACAAAAATGCTGGAAGAGTTTGTGGTGTTTAGTTGAGAAAACAATATTCAGATATAGAAAAGGTCAGAAAAAGAAGGCAGCCACCAGATTTATTATCCATATTCACTTATAATTGGATGAGACGTAACAGGCTTATTATAGCAAAAAAAGATTTAGGTAAGAAAAATCTTTCTAACTAAAAGAGATGGGTAGTGGAATGAATTCCCATAATCCTTTCAAGCATCTTCATCGCTGGAGTTTTTTTTAAGATTAGATTAGACAGACATTTAAGCTGATCTGTATAGACATTCTTGCCTCAGAAGATGGATGAAACCATATGTCTTGAGATCCAATTGCACCTACACTTCTTTTTCATGATACGTAGCCTGACCATTTCTTTAAACGTATTTCATAATTTGTATGTAATGCAATGCCAAACACATTGAAATGAGGCTACTTAGAGTATGTATGGAAACAAACTGATTAAACTAATTTTTATGTTTTTCCACTCATTATGGAGCTATCATGCTGAGACAGAACACAAAACCAAGTGTGGTGTGAATGCTCATTATGGAAAAAAAATCAAATATATCCATTTGAAAAGGAAAATGTTTTCTGGTAGTAAAGCTTGCATTTCCACAGTACTCTTCTACTGGGATTTTCAAAGTGCTTTCAGAGATGGTCTTAGCACCCGAGGCACTTTGTGAGGTGAGACCACGTCTGTGCGCTGTCACGTTGGAGACGGAAGCCTTGAAATGTCCAGTTCAAGTTCTAAAACCTGGTGGCTCTCAGCAGAGCCGGGCCTGGCTGCCTCCAGGTGCAGCTCATCCCCTCCTCTGTGTCACGCTCTCTCAGCATCACTGTCACTTGTCAGTTTGCAGAAATGTCTCTATGCTTTCATCAACACTTAAATATGGGAAAGCATCCTGTATGACAGTGATAAGTGTCGAGTTAGCGCCCTTTCCTGAAGACCTTTACCAATACACCTATAAAGAGCAAACAAGTAACAGGAACTTCTATAAATAGAAAGGGTAGCTGGTATTTATTAATAGCAAAAATAATTATATGTGTATATTTTATGCATGTATTTATATATGTATATGTACATGTATTTATATAAATAAATCAATATATGAAAACAATTGTATTATTTTGATCTAGTCTCCTATGTCATCTCTCTTTAGGACAGAGACCCAGGAAGACCTCGTATGTATTTGTATAGCACATTGGATGAAAGCAGCATCAATCTTGGCAGGAATCTCTGACTGAAATCATTAAATGATATTTATTGCACGTTTGTGACTTAATGCTACAGTCATATACTTTGGAAACCTGAATTTGCATAAAGAGATGCTTGCTTAGGCATCTTCAAAAATAATTATTTGATATTGTTATAGTTTGACCATTTAATATGTTTGCTTTATATTAATGATAAATGTTTGGGCCATGCAAATAGTAGTTGCTGTGTGAACGAACATTTCTCTGTGTTTGTGTTATTTTAGTTCGGCGAGTTCTCACAGGTAAATACATTATAGTAAATGACTGCTTATAGACAGCTTGACATCAAGACAAATCTGTTAAATGTCTATTAAAAAAAAAGTGTTTGCCTGGTATTACGGGGATTCACTTTTAAATGGGCACTGATATGCCTTACACTGTACTTTGTTGTACTACTGTTAGAAGCAACAGCAAAAACTATTTACACAATATAGGGAAAAAAACTCCAAACGCTCTAATAATGAGAATAACCTTAGCCAAGGATATTTCTCTGAGAATTAATAACTAGCTGGGGTTAATGGTCACTGGCTTCACCTTAGGCCCTCAATTAATCCCTGAACCTCAATTGTTATTACCTAATTGACTTAGTTTCATTTCATTTTAACATTTCAAAGTGATCTTCCTAAAATCACCCTGACAGAGTAACGTGGTCTCTGTAGATGTGCACTGACATGGTTTCAATACCGTTACTTTGTCTCCGCGCACTTGCATCGACATTTCATTTTGTTTTGACAATCGTGGTGCCACATCTATGGATCTGTGCAGATGACACAGGGTTGTTCAGATGAGGCGAAAGCCTGTCCAGGAGCGAGGGCAGGAGAACATCTTACAGAGGGACACAATGCCAGCTAAGAGCTTCTGAGCAGAATTATTGTCGTTACGGTGAATGATGGTGATCAGTGAGAATATGGTTTGTATCTTTGTAATGGGAAGAAAGATAAAATTTCACTTGAAATCTTGCTGGTTTTCTTAAAAAAAACCAAACAATCACGAAAATATTTTCACTTAGATCACCTTAAAAGCCTAGCCTGAAAAATGTACCAGGTGACGTATTAAAAAGAGGGGTTTTTTTTAATATAAACATTTCACACTTACTTGAGGTTGCAAATAAATTATGCTAATCTTCTGTGTTCCAGTAACATAATATTAACACAAGCAGCTGAATACTGTAAGATGCAACTCTAAATCAAGAAATTCTTATAAAAATAGGGCATAAAAATGAAGTCTTTTTATTATGTGGAAAAGTTTTCAAAAAGTCTTTTGAAGCTCTTTGATCCAGCTCAGAAATAATTTTGGTAGATTACCATTGTACAAACCCCATAATTTATAGTAGCTGACCTAAGCTGCTCTTTGTATAACAGCCGTATATGAAACAATAGCAGGAAAGTGAGAAACACAAGGGGAACTAAAACTGCTCTGTTTATTATTTAGTTCATAATTACATCTTCCTTATTTAATCTTTTGAATCCTGGCATGTTCTTAATAATACAGGTTCAAATAATATTTACTATACACAGGAGAGTTAGTTTTGAGTAACGCATTTAGGCTATCCAAACTTTGTGTAACTTGTGACCTTTCCCTAACCTAAGTGAGGTCTATTTTATACAGATCGTACTAGATAGACGTTTTTTCTATAAATGGTGAAGTTGCTGCCAAGCTTCCATTGTTAGCTAGTTCATTTTTCAGCAGGCACACTTCAGGTTCCTATCACACCACTGTAAAGAGCAAGCCCTTGAGGTTTCTTCTTTTGTCGACGTAATAAAACGATTATTTATGAATAACCTGCAAATCCACAACAAATGGCCCTTCGTGACTTAGAATACCATGATTGGAGGAATTTTTCTTTTTTAGGCCACCTCCTATTTTATTCCACAATGTTAAATGAATACTTGAGTAGAATTTGTCTTAACATATTTATAATATCATTCTCTAAAATAACAAATGCATGTTTCGAACAACTGTTATTCTTGCTCAGTATTCATCATCTAACTGCAGAAGCTCCCTTCAGAACCTGTCTAAATAGCAAGACTACTTCAGCTGAAGTAAAGGAAGAATTGAGTGCAATTTTGCGTACCTTTTGTTCACCCGTGCGGAGTTGTAATCAACTCTGATAAATAATAACAGCCTGTAGGATGCACAAGCTTTTGCCAGAATGACTGTGGATTGAAAATGGGGAGCTATAGCCATCTCTTCCCTTCCAAGTCACGTAGGTTTTGGCACAGGAAGAAGGCTAAACCTTTGACTTCAACAGACCTTGCAGAAGTGCAGCACACGCAAGGCATGAACTTGCAGGCAGTAAGTCTCCTTAATGAAAGAGATGTCTGCAACAGCTAAGTTCCTAATACTGGCAATGCCTCTTGCCTAGTAGCACAGATACACTCTTAGTCCTTTATACAACTACAGGAGTGACTACGCTGTGGGAGAGCTCTGCTGTGTCAACATTTCCAGCCTGCAGAAATGACCTATGTTTCAAACCAAGAGAATGAAGCAGAGCACCACAACGCTTAAATGTTACAAGGCAGTGTGGAAATTTGAGGACAGTTTGCCTGGTACTTGAACCTGCTATTTAAATTAGAGTAAGAGCAAAATTGCTCGTGATGGTGGGACGGTCCGAATGCATACAGAACTGGACACAGCACTCTTCAGATGCAGCATCAGAAAAAGAAGCAGGTAGTAGAAAACACAGGACAGAATTTTCAGAGGGGAAACAAGGTCAAATGGGAGAATACCGAATAAATAAATGAGACTTTGTTAAAAAAATTAAAAGAGGAGGACATAAAGGCAAATGGAAAGAGCTGTAGTAGTCTATATGGTAGAGAAATCCAAAAGTACCAGGAAGGAATGACTTTTTGAATGAATGAATATAACAAAATAGGATGAAAATCATTCATGATCTATGAGTACTATTATACTAATGTGATAAAATAGTAACGAGGTAAGCACAGTAAGACATTTGGTCCTTTTTCTTCAGCTTTTGAGCAGAAATTTTATTCTACTCTGAGCTAGCTTTAGGGAAAGATTATTGAAGTCATAGCAATAATGAGTCCCCAGAATACTGGAATGGTAAAGTTTTTTCTTTTTTTGTACCAGAGTGTGACCCACCACTGTGCTGTTCCTCCTATACGAGGAAGTTTTACTTCCCTGTTCAACAAAATTACATGAATTTCTAAAGCTCAGAACAGGCCTTATTACAGTGCTTGTAAGAGCAGATGCTTGGCAAGTTTATATACGCCAGTGAGAACATCATTCAGTTTTATGCACACTTCTGTTTTCTGGCTTGGCATAATTCATTAGCACACTCCTACAGAATACTCCATAGAACTGGATTGGGTTTTAATGTTAAGGTTCTAATAACTGCAGCATTGTTTTTTAAAAAACAAAACAGACAACAACCAACCAACAAACAAACAGTAGTCTCATCTCTTTAATATTAAAGTTGATGCTTACATATGACAAAAAGAGAAAATACAAAAGAGAGGGTTTTTTGCAAGATATAAGTAGCAATAACAGAGTCTAAATTTTTTTAATGTTCTGCTTTCAATATTTAAAATAGTGACACTGTAATTTTCATAGTGGCAAAGCTTTTGGAATCACATGTAATGAAATTAGTATAGTACGTACACTTTTGTGGCTTATTTTGTCCTAACACAAAGATTCTTAAAGGGGCCAATACATAAAGATGAGGTCAAAGCTTTGATTAAAGACAGCTGTACTGCTTTCCAACCTGTTATGTCACAACATTAGGTAGAGGAATAAATAAACAAATACAAATCTAACCTGATTTATCTATGTGTCCCCACATAAATTTGTTTAATGTAAAAACAAATAAAGCAAGGCTTTGATGGAGATTGAGCAGAATTTTCAACATCTGTGCAGATAAATTTAATTTATTCCAAAAGAAAAAGCAGCATTAGTGCATCATGTAAAAGCTGATTTAAATGATTTCATACAACAGAGAGCATATGCGCTAACTAAAACAAATTCAGTTTGCCCTTAAAACCTGTTTCACTCAGACAACCATTACTTCTGAATTGTGTACTAGAATAACATACAGTTATTTCGCATTTTTTTATTTTCTTGATTTTACACATTCCCCTAACCTAAACCACAGTTAAAATTCCCAGGGGCAGCAACATCCTAAACGCAGCCTCTGTGTAGCATCGGGTGGGTACACTTCACAGATTGCGTCTGTGTATCTTTATGGACAGATCCTTAAAGCTCATCAGGTAAAATAAACTAAGCACAATAACTTAAATAGTTGAACATGAAGGAGTTAAAGGCGTTTGAATATTTTTTAAAAATAAATCTTTCCATTGTAACACACTCAAACCCAAGAAAATAATCTCTGTGCAACAATAACTCACTGTAGCGGAGCTACACTAGCTTACTTTGCAGAGAGGGACAGAGTACCAGGATGACTAAAGATATTTTTTTCCTGAAAATTTAAAGATTAGTCAGAATGACAAACTCCTGGCTGAAACCTAAAAAAAAGTGTTAAAGCCAGGACTAAAAATTCTAAATAAAAACGCCGTGTATACATCTGAAAACCATAGCTGAAAAAAGGGAATAGGATTAATACCCTTCTTTTAACTCAAGGCAAGAGTGTAAAATGTCTGCACGTGATTTTTGAAACCATACGGGCACACAAAATATCACCTCAGCTAAAAAAAAGATCATGAATATGCACCGTGATGTTTTAAAGACCCTGTCCTTATGGAAGAGGTTATGAATTTGTGCTTTAGAGAGACTGTTACCACACCTTTAATTCTACAACAGAATCTGTACCTCTGCTTAACTTCTCTGAAAATCTGAACATGGTGAGCATACATGCAAAACTCTCATTGACTTTTAAAAATATTTTGTCCTCTCCCAAAAGCCAGTTAGCAAAGAAAAGAGTATTGATGAGTGCCAAGCCCAAGGAACTGCTATCATAAAGAAACTTCTAATCGAGAGCACAAACCTGAGGACCAGTACTGCCCCGACTGGCGATGAGTATGGAAGTAGAATGAGACTGAACTCCTCAAAACTTCAAGGAGGATGAACACCCACTTCAATGTACCTCTGATCTCAGTGGTTCCAACAAGCGAAAAACAATGCTCTGACAAGAATACATAAGTACACAGGAAACTTATGCCCATTTGTGTGCTTTACTTGTCCTGTGGAACTGATCCAGTATGTAGCACTGTTTTATTTTATTTTATTTCTTTTTTAACTCCCCTTCTTGAGCACTAGGATGGTAATCTTCTTCAGAAGTAACCCACATAGAGAGCTCACACACATTGTTCTTTCGGACTTCAGTATGCCAGAAAATTGCATGTTACAGTACCTACAGGGGTCAAGACAGATTCCTTCCTTTAAGCCAGTCAACAGAAAAATTCCTACGTATAGATTCCCCAGGGAGTGGGGAGGAAAAGATGAAACACAAGTTATTTTTGAGTCATTAAACTACATTTTGAAAAACTCACAAAACTACCCCCAAACTTCACAGGCTGATATACATAAATCCTCGCTCTTCACTCTCCCACCCCCCAAAAAAGGTCCCCTAACTTAGATTATTTTTAGTTGTTAACTTGGGATTCCATTGCTGATTTTAGCAATCATAGAGTGATGAAACACATATACCAATTATTCTCTCAAAATCTAGCTATTTACTGTAACAGTCAGAACTTACATGATCCTGTCTTACCACTTGGGCTTTATGAGCTATGCATTATATTGTTTTAAACTCCAGAATAACAGTCTACTAATTTTCCACATTAGTGTAGGTGTTTCAGTCAAATCACTAGCATTGAATAAACTTGTGAGCGAAACCATAAAAAAGCTCCTTATGTTTAAAGGTGACTCTGTAACAGGCGTAAGAACCGAAAGTTGCACCTTTCAGCCTCTGCATTTTTTGTTTAGAATGCTAGAAGAAGCCATCCGGAAGGAAGGAAGATTATGAGTATCTAGAAACTAGCTGTTTGACAGAGACAGAAATGCTGATAATGAGTGGGTTGTGTCTGTCTTTTTTGGTTGATCACAACAGAGGTCTGAAGCAAAACAGAAACTCTTGATATGTTTGTGTAAAGAGGCAGTAGCGTGAGGCCGGGCGGCAGGAGTTCAGCTGAAGTTCAGGGCAGATGCTGCCGTTAGTTTACACCGCAGGAAAGTAAAATTGCTTCCGGATTTACCTCTTCCTCCCAGCATCAGCACTGAGCCATGCTGTGTCGCAGAGTCACAATGTCAGTAGGAAAGCAGTCTTTTAGCAGGATACCACGTTCGCGATGGCAGTCCAGCTCTTCAATAAATCCATACCAGTAGATGACTAATCCAGGGCCAAATCTATCAAGGAAAAAGGAAAATGAACTTATGTGACTGTGCTAGGCAAACTTTAATTCCCCACCTCTGCAATTCCAAAACAAGTAAATCTGTTAATTTCATGGCAAAATCGTAGAGAGTATTGGACCTCCGTTTAGTTTTCAAATTTTAATCAATGTTGAATTGATATATGTCATTAATACCCGATTCCATCAACAAAATGCTATTTAGAGACAAAAAATCCACGTTTTCTTTTTCTTTTGAATACTTTGCACATATTAGTAATAAAAGACCTATGCCTTAAATATTAAATAACATTTAGTAATTCTGATACATACATAAGTCTCTTTGCCCTGCACTCTGCTTTCTCAGCTTTGGATGTGCAAGCATTAAACATACAGGGGCTTATGCAAGTCCAGGTTAATGCAAATTATAATACCACGAAGATAACAATGAATACTTAAAATATAACTTCTACAATGTGCTATTATTCAGGTAAATATTAATGTAAAGGACAAGTCAGAAAGAAAGTTTCTGCTGCTATGTCTCTGAAATGTGCCTCAGGGATTGCTCAGATATTGCTAACTCTGTCTGATCCCGACCAGGCAATCTCGGGAAGTAGCCCCATGGACTATTTTACCCATCAGGAAGTTCAGACCTTCAGGCTGGGTTCATAAAGAAGTAATCACTATCAATCACTGTGTACTGCGATATGTTTTGCACATCAGCTTCACGTTTTTCCTACTGAGAGCACTTAATTAAAGGGCAGCACTACTTTTGGTGTAGTGTTGCAGGAATTTTACAGTGAAATCATAAATTATGAATGTTGGGTTAGCAAAAGGATGTCTAAAAACAGAACTGCTTTCTGTAGTCTAACATTACAGCAGTCTGTACAACATTAGGCCAAAAAGCTTTTTCTTTCCTTGATTTATTATATGCTGTAGTGAACTTGCCAAAAACAACAGTGCAGGATGAGCTGTTAGATACCGTCTGTACAAGAAAAAGTTCAATAAAATGTCATGTAATGGTTTATATGCAGAACCGTGCTCAGGACTCAAACAATATGGTAGGTAATTTTTGTTAATGTTTAATTATAATAAAAATGTGGTGGGGGGATGCACAGCAACCTAAATGTCCATTTAGCAGACAATACAAGCACTTAGACCTGTGGGTAGTGCCAGACTGGCTTCATTAGGGTGGTTTCTTTCCAACAACGGAGGGAAAACTCTATTTGATGTGCTTATGTAATGGAACAAGCATCAAAGGAAGAAGAAACCCCTGTGGCTTCCTCCTGCAGTTTCTATTAGACACAGCAGTCTTGTGCCCAAGACTGCTGCAGAGCCTTGTAACATTTCGGTTTATGGCTACTACTCTTCAACCTAGAAGTGGTTGCAGTTTAGTGGCAAAATAAATTATCCCTCAGCATAGCTGCAAATGTGCTTTTTGCAACAGCAAAATGATATTTGAAAGTGGAACAGTTAAAACTCTGACAAATCCAGCTATACTAGCCAATGTATTCAAACACGTTTCGCATTGAATAAAGCACAGACCAAAAAGTGGCTCATAAGGAAGGATGATGCTGCCTACACCCAATTCCTACGTTTTCTCTGGCTGGTCAACAACTTCAGCCTCTGTTGTCTCTAAGGGCTTCTCTCCATTTTCCTTCGCTTAAGTTCATGTGGGGCCAAGATGTGCATGACCTCCCCGTAACGCAGGGGCCAGCTGGCCCAGCAGTAGCGAGGAGCAAAGGGTGAGTGAAGCCAAGGGCTGATGCTGCCTCCCTGACAGGCAGCCAAGCGCAGAAACAGGACGGGCCTGCTCCTGCTATTTCACACACTGCGTATCTGTTCCCACATCGACCAAACACAGAAAAGGCGTAATTGGGTGGGGATGTACTTATTTACTAACCAAAGTTATTTTAAAAGCCAAAATGCCCAGATGATACGGAGCAGACCCTACATTTCTAATGGGCGACTTTATGCGAGGCAGAAGCTAAGAAATGTACACAAGTACCTACTCATTACCAGTGCTTGTGCCAGGTAGAATCTCGATGCTAATGAGCAGCTGCTCAGCCCAGGTTTTGCGGGGCTCATTTTGCTCTGTGTGGCAGTTTGAATCCCCTGGCCACCATAAAAACACATGGGGCACTGTGCTTAAGTCATTTGTTATTTTTTTGAAATTGTAATTTTTAATAAAATTAATATTTCGAGACTCCTCAAAAGGCTTATTTACGTCTTTCTAGCAAATCATCACAGCTCAAGCACAATCTTTCAGGAATATTTTGTGCTTAAAAAATTATGTTCAGAAATGCCAAATTTGATGATAAAAATTATATACAAGAACATCTGCATAGTGTTAATTGCAGGAGCAAGTACATCTTTAGCATGAAAACATCCATCAATCATGCTTTCGACTATGTTATTATAGCAAAACTATTTGCCCTGTGCTGCCTAGGTTGCACTTTTTTCCACTATATGGTGTCATTCCTTCTGTTATAGCTCTATATCACACAGCCCATATGTATGATCACATAAAAAAACATACCATACTTCTGTTTAAAAACACTTAAGTGCAGTAGTTACGACCAAAATTAACTTGTTGGCACATTAAGCATTTGCCACTGACTATCAGGAACTCCTGCTGCTAAGTGCTAATTTCTCTCTCATTAACGCCTAGAGTTGGCAAATCACAAACAATGCCACTGGTTAATTACTGCTGCCTTAATCTGAAAAGACACTTAACCTTTTTGTGTAAGGGGATGAGGTAGGGAAGTGTAGCCTAGACATGAGAACTATCTTTTTTAATTTGACTCCTTCCAAAGTACAGATATGACACTATGAAGGATGAAATTCAGTGCCGTGAATTACAAAACAAAGCTACAAATTTATTTCTGCCTCAATCACAACATTCAACAAGCTAGTGACTAAGCCTGGTTTACACAGGAGAATAAACTAAAATGACAGAATGCTTACTCAGTATTTCTGTGGAAAGAGGACTCATTTAGTAGCACTGAAGAGAAGAAAATAATTTTGGATATACCAAATTGTTCTTAGACTATATAGATATGGTATGCAATATAGGCCAGGTTATCCTATTTCATATGGAAAAGAAAGTTTAAGTTCAAAACAAAAATCGAGCTTACAATGTAACAAACTATGGACTCTTATGGAATTTGTTCTTTCTCAGAAAAATTGTATAAATCCCTAAAAATGTGCATAACTTGTATTTTTTTCCTCCCATCTTTAGTTCTCCTGAAAAGCTTAGCTGCAAAGGAAAATGCTCAAAAGTTATACAGAACTATAGCCTTACCTATTCCAGTGAAACTACTACTTCTAGAACTTTACTTTTATATGGAAGTTCTTTTTAAAGCTGAAAAGAAATCCAAGTAACTAAGATTTGGTTAATTCCATGCAGTAAAAATAGAATAAACAGGAAATATAGAGGCAAGCTTCCTTCAGAATACAATAAATACAGCAAGTGAAAATTGTCCACAGGTTGCATCAGTTTACTTAAAAATCAACATGTAGCTACCATCATATAAAGCCTGGTTTAGTCATTGTCTAGTTTTGACATTAGAAGTTGTGACTACAAGGTAGTCAAAGCCAATCCAGCTGCACTTCAGCGTGGGGCCAGAGTGCCAAAAGCCCATGGATTAGTTTAGGCCTAATTTAGGCTTGATACAGAAGACTAAATTTAGTCTTAAATCCTAAAGGTAGCAGATGATGTCATTCAAAGAATTCACCAAAAGATTTGAGATAGATGCTGGATATGTTTGAGTATCAATATAAAATATAAGTTTGAGTATTGTTAAATATAGTTACAGGCTCAACAGTGCTTGAAATAAAACTTAAGCCTGATCCTACTACTCTAAAAAAGTCAGCTTTATTCTAATTTAAGAGCGTTCAGAGGAATTTTTGTACTGGTTCAATGACACCAATTTTGAAACACAACCCTCAGAGGAGTATAGATTTGTATATAGATAATGATGGGACACTGGGTTTTGTTCTTGTAAAGGAGTGTAACAGAGATATGCTGAAAAGCCAGAAAGGTAAAATTCAAATAACTCAAAGCCAAATGTTTCTTTTTTTTTTTTTTTTTTAAATAAATTGTGTCATCATATAAGCCAAGGGATCAGTTAAGAAAGAAAAGAGAAAGAAAAACCTAAGTAAAATCTGAATCTGGGTTTAACTTGCCCTCCAGTTGAACCAGTTTTGTGCTAGAAAAGAAAAAAGACTCTTATTTATTTATCAAGGTGGCCTGGTAGGCTCACACATATTCTACTTTGCTTCAAGAGAAACTACTACGTCTTTTCTTCTGGAATGTTCGTGTGGGGTCCGTACTGGCTTCTAAGGATTTGCCTAGACATGTGGCTGTTACGAGTGGATTTTTTCACCATCAAAAAGCCTTGCATGTGGTTTTATGAAAAATGCATTTTCAACACACTGCTCGATACTGAGCAGAAATGTAAAACATCTTGCAATTGTTTTACAATAAACGTTCACTTTATTTATTCTTAGTCTATTTGTTATAGATGCATCTCAGCATAATGTAAATAATTTTGGTTCCAAGAGACTCTCATAATGAAATGCTGGCATATGAATTATTATTTCTAATGTGAATGTATTTAAGCAAATATTTTATCAAACAGATCCAGCTGAGTATTCATGTTGTACAAAAGCATAACAGTCTACCTGGATGGTGGGTTTAATTTTGAAGGTGACATCTGAATGTGTCTTCGAAGGACCACATTCTGGTCCCTCGCTTTTTAACTTCAGATAGTCAACAGTGTCCACAAAAAATCTGACTTTGTTTCCTTGTTTTTCTTTTTAAACATCAAGAATACTAGAGCATTACCACTTGCACATCACTACTTATTTCCTGGGAAATCACAAAAAAATCACAAATAAATTATTACATTCTAAGACAATTTAACATGGTTCCTGAGAATCTCAGTTGTTATGTAGTACTAATAAACCCTGAAGATATAACAATTAACCCCCCCGATAATATCTAATAAGTTTACTCTTTAGAGACTCACAACTTTTTATTTTAGCATACTTGTAGAAGTCTCATTTGTGTCAGTGGAGGGAATTTAGATATTGGCAGTGCCTGGCTAGTAGGCAACAACTGCGACCACATTTTCAAGTAAGGTCAATTGGCATCAGCCAGCCAACTTCCTTACGTCTAGACCACTTAACTACTGCTGATGACACAGCGCTATATATCTTGGCAAACATTTAATAGCCACTGCTCAGAAACTGACTTTGATTAGCAAGAAATTTTTCCATTTAAACAGCTACTAGAAGCCTAGTTCAGAATAGTTTATAACAGGGTAGTATTTCTGCTACTGTTCATTTATATAGAGTTTTAAACTCAAATAAGAGTACTTGTGCATAAAGACAGTGCCTTTTAAAAACTCTGAATGCAATTTAAAGATAACTGTGGGGTTTGTTATCCATGTCACTTTTTAAATCCTCCACACTCTTTTGTGAGCCAGTGACACACACACACACACACACTGATTTAAATAAAAGATGCCTTCCAGGCATTACATAGCACCTTATTTATTTGACTTCACCAAATCTGGTCAAAAGAAAGAAAAAAAAATCCAGTACTTAGTAAAATCAAGTAACTGAATGATTTTTTTTTACTTTAAAAATCTGATTCTGAACCTGTAACTCAGAAGGCTACAATATTTTTGGGCCAAACGCCCTTAAGCTACTTAATATTGTCTTCCCCCACTGGCAACTACAGAAAAATATATTTGCTGGCAAAAGTGGCTCAAAAAAAAGTTTAAAAAGTCCTGGTGACATACTTTTAAAGTAAGCACTATATCAAGCCTCACACACAGACGTTAGCAGCATATTATGTCTTAAGGATCCAGGCATCCAGTTTATGCTGCTTAAGGTAAAATTAAGCAAGTAAAACCTAATCTGCTTTAAGCTTTGATGTTACCACAGTAGTTGGGGGAAAATTTACTTTCAGTGAAGACAAGGAAAAAAATTAAAGTCTATTAATATTGTATGAGACTCCCATTTCCAATGAGGTTCTGACTCAAAAGTGGGAATTTCTTTTGAGCTGAGAAAGGTAGGCATTTCCATGAATGCCAGATATTGATGTTATTATATATGCAGTTGACATGGAAGTTGAAGTTGTCAGGTGAAAAAAAGGTGGATGAAAACTAATATCAGGCCTCTGTCTCTGTAGTCACACCTCTCTTGGATATAATTAAATCTTAATGATTTTTTTTTTTTTTTAAATTTAATATTAGTTGTCTTTTTATTTCTGCAATGAGGCTGTTCAGGCATCAATCAATTACCGGCATTTTATCAGGCTTATAATATGATTTAATTGCTTTCGGCATTTGGAGAAACAGAAACAAATCAAGTGATATTTATGTGGATATAAAAGACGGTTTAAAACATTTTAGCATTTTGCACAGCACAATTTTTAAACGCATATTATTAGATGCACCAAAATCTGTGCAAGTCACTGTCATTAAAATACTGTAAATACAATATAACTTTTAGCTGCATAATACATTTTTAATATACAAACTGTCGAAACACATTATTCACTTACACTTATTCATTCAGATCTGAGTACTGTTCTCCAGGCAAATAAAGGATTTTTATAATCCTCAATGACAAGTTAGGGTTTTTTAAAAATATAGTTCTCATGGAAATTAACTTTTGAAAGCTATGATTAAATAACATTAAGGTTACACTGATTTACAAGGATCAAGGCTTCCTAACTGAAGACTGATGCAGTGAGTGAGAAAGAAAACACATACTGGCTCAAGGCAGCTTGTCAGTAAGATGAGAGCCTTGAGTGAACTTTGAATTTCTCAGATTTTGTTGGTTCATGTCCTAACTTCTATTGAAACACACGATTTTGTTGTATATTAATAGCATTCTAGATGTTCACCTTTCAAAGTGGCTGTGTGTACTTAATGTAAAAGTTTTTTTTTTCAAAATCAGGTGAATGCTTTGCACATCTGACTATAGGGTTTTGTGCTGTAAAGAGAGACTGTAAGGTGCCCATTATGCCTGCACTGCATAACATGGTACTCACACTAACATTTTAGACAAGAATTGTTAACCCTTATACTGCTGGACTATTTCATGGAAATTATGGTCAAAGTTGTCTCTGGTTTTAGTGGTCATCACTTGGATGTGCGTTTTGGAAATGAATGCATTTCAGCTGCCTGGGAAGTCAGTTCCAGTATCTGTCTAAAAGAGGTAATAGACAGTGTTCCAGGTACCTTACTCGGTAATTTGCAGATAGGTCCCAGTTTGCTTGAAATATAAGGATCTTGCACCACTTAATCATGTCAATACAGGGCAAAGTGACTTCAGGCACCCTGGATGATGGGCATAACTAAGCAAAAGAAGCTCAACCAAAAAATCCCAATCTGAATGTACAATATAAGAAAGCTTTCTGCACTTCCCGCCCGCCCCCCCCCGAAGTGTCATAAATTCTTTTCTGATGGAGATAATCTACTACTCTGTATTAGCTGTTGCATTTACATATTTGTCTTTTACGATTCAAGGTTAGAATATTGTTTCACTGTACCTCTACAAGTGCATTGATGTGTTTCTGTTCAAAGCAACAATAACTTCCATCCTGCAATGTGCACTTTGACGACTAGATTACTAAAGCTGTTACTTCTATTTAAGTTGTGCTACTTCTATTGATCAGTGAAGACAATGCAAGAGCATTGCTATCCTTTGAAAAGGGGGTTGTTTGCATTACAGAATTATTCCATGGATTGTGGCTGAAAGCGATGCTTTCTGATTAAACCCAGGCAGAGAATGGTGCTTCCTGAAGGTCCTTACTTGTTACTCAGTTTCCCTGAGAAAACCTTAAGCCATTAGTTCACTCTCCAGAGACAGTCGATGCAAAGCCGCTATTGTTGGATTCTGCACATTTGAAGCTGTGGATCAGTGTTGAGAGAAGTTACTGAGGTTATTTCAAACATTTTGTTATATTCACATCAGTCCTTCCAAAGGAATGCTTGGCTGCAAACTACCTCTTATCCCAGGTGATAGAAAACATGAGAAAAGCTTTTGAGTACAGTTAGAATGAGGTCCAGGAAGCCATAAGTGCTGGTCAACTAATGTTGCCATTAGCTGATTAATAGTTGTTTATTTTTAGGGCTGGAAGTAACAGGCCATCCTGAGGCCAGTGCAAGATGATATCTGAATAATCTGTGAGTGCCTCATAGTTTGCAGCAATCCTTTCTTTCTGTGCAGCTGTTTATCTGGTGACAGCACTTGCCAGAGCGATAGGAAATGCCAAAAGTGCATTTAACAGAGGAAGCAGAACTGCTCTCATGGCATTTGATTTTTGTTTAATAATTATTGTAAAATAGAACCAAACTAATAGGAAAAGTTGTTCAGCAATTTTTGATAGCAAAAATGTTGATAAATAAATGCACTGTATAGCTGTGTGTTTAGCATTTGCTGAGTATAAATCTTGGAACCAGCATTAAAGCTACCTCAAGACATTTTGAATGAATTATTAGACAATTCTGTATCTCCAAATCCTTATACACACATATACAATAAAACAAACAATGTAACAGATGAATTAACAAATGGAGGACAGCTCATTTGGGCTTCCAACTTCCCAGATCACAGAATTAGTCCAAGACTGGATAGTAAATCACACTGAGTACCTTCACACAACGTTGCTTAGCAGTTAACTGCCAAACACACTATTGTGCATAATTGACAGGCAGAAATATTTTATATGTGATGCTGTACTTAAATTTACTGTCTCTCAAAGTGTGAGTCTCCTATCCATATTAAGGAGGGAACAGATGAAAAAGAAAGTACTACGTCTGTTGCCCATTACTGTGGCACCTGATGTCCACCCAGAAGGAAAGCAAACACCTCCTCCAACCTGGAATATTGTTGCTGACTTTGGAATCTGTTGGCGAGCTGTACTTGTGCCTGGCATTCACTCTTTTCATTATGAATCTATCACGTGGGTGTGATGCCTGAGGCTCTTCAGCTTGTCTCCCAGTTGATACATACACCCAGTATCTGTACAATCCAATTTGGCCCTGCCCTACTTCATATTGAAAAATAACTTAGTTTTTACTTGTTTGTTATTTGGACAAAGAGTGCATCCTGGGCTATGTCTTAAGTAGCAAGTTGTATCACTTGCAAAATATCCACTCTCTCAGAAGACTACAAGAACATTTCACATGGTTTTAGGTAGAGACTGTTCTAGAGACTTCAGAAGACCATCAAGGCAATTTGCAAACTTGTTACATTCATTATTAGATCAAGTAAGTGCAAAACTGGGGATGTGCCAAGAAACCTGCTTTGTTTTTCCATAAGGAACAGTTTTTTGCCTTCTGTCTCCACTATATATATACACACACACATTCTTTATTTGTATCTATCAGTCAAACACTGCATATACCTTCTGAAAAATTCTTAAAGCTGTTTAGATTTATTTACAAGTTATGTGGTCTTTCTTAGTATATACCACCACTAGAAACAATTTAATTTCAACTTCCTTTGCTTACTATGCACGGAACCTTTCCAGGTTCACCATTAAGGTACAGAATTCTATTCAAAAGGATGATATACAAATGTACCTTGCCATGTAACCAAGTCTAGAGGGAGGGAGAAGAAGAATCAGAAGAAGGTCTGAAAGCAACAGCAAATTAGTCGAGGCAGTCAGTGACATATTACAAGCCATGTCTGATGAGAATTGAGTCAGAAGTCAGCAACATGATAAAATCACAGTGGTATGTTGAAAATGGTGGAAGACAAATTGGATTCCATATTCCTGTGGTGTTTTTGTTGTTGTTTTTTTTTTAATTAATCTTTGCCATGCAATTGCTAGATTGCTCTTGTGTCAAGTCACTCTATACACGGCATTTATGTCATCTGTTCCCAAAGATGGTATGAAGGTTACTATCCAAATAGCCACAAGGTCTCAGTATTAAATATAGCAAAATCCTTTTAGACAAGTTCCAGACAAATTGAGAGTGATCATGTGTTTTGTTTTGTTTGTTTTTCCAAATGGTCAGTGTAATATACACAGTTACACTATTAAATTGGAAGACACCATAAAAACTACTGTATTAAAAATGGGAGTCTGGCATCATCAGTGGGCAAGATATTAATAAAACCCATGAAAAATGTTGCAATATTAACATTATGTGTGTTACAAAGATTTTTCCAGTTTTTGCTGGTTTAGCTCTCTGGTAACCATAATTGTTAAATATTTTAAACATTTTAAGAAAACACAAAAGAAGAAAATGTCCATTAAACATAAAACTGAATCATCTTTTTGCCTTAACTGTTTGTCTTAGTTTTATCTTATATGCACTGTATTTTATAAAAGAATATTGTTGGTTGTCAGCCTTCTAAGGGCATCAAAGACAGCACCAGCAGTCTCTTTTTAAATGAAACCAAAAAAACCATGAGTTATTGAGCTGCTAGTCCTTTAGTCCAGTTCTGCTCCCTTTATGACAAAAGCGAAACTAATAAGAAAGAAATGTAATAACAAGAAGAAAATTAGTGAAAAATAGCTTTTCCCTCCAAAGATAAATTAAGCTTGCAAGGAAGTAGCTTGGATCCTTGTAAACAGCCAAATGCCAACCAGTTTTACCAATCTGAGACTTGGCTAACTTCCACCTGAGCAGTTACCTTCTTGTTTTCTGGTTCTCACATCGCCTAAAAGCTCAGAGTAAGTACATTAAGTGATAAGATTAGTATCTGTCGTGAGCAGCTGTCTTTCCCTCTCCCTTGTCAGCTAAAACTTGAGAGGAGTTTTTTGTTTCTTATTTACTTTTCAAGCATGCCATACGTTCAAAACGTAATGAAGGATAGAGGTTAAAAGTGGTTCCTGAATTCCACGGTTGCTGTACTCTGACAGGAACCTCCCAAGAAAGCTGTCTTTCACACAAATCCACTTCCCATGAACAGCCATAATGCAGCTTAAGGAGAGGCGCTGACATAAGGTTTCCATCTGCTCCACCCTGAGCACCGATCACTGAGTATGTTGAAGATGGGAATGACACCCTCAACTTGAACCGAGTAATGAAAGTCCAATATAGACAATAAAGCATACTTAAGATATTTTTTCTGTCAGTTCCTTCAGCTTACAGCACTCTTGTAAAGAGAAGGGTTTCCTGAAAGGAAAAAAAAACCACGAAAAAACCCCGAACAACAAAAGAAAAATGTAGAGTCAAAAAATGAGAAGGGAGACCAACCACAACTCATTAAATTAAAAAGTCAGTGAACATTCAGGCAACTTGAATTATTTCCTTTGGCATCTACGATCTCTCCCCGACTTTTGCAAAAAATTTGAAAATCTCTTACTGCACCTTTGAGGCATCATGTTTTTTACAAATTAGTATTTCTACACTCATTCCTCTAATGGCACAATTATTCCCTTCGGGCTACTGAGATCCAGACTGACTGATTATCACTTGAAATAGCGTGAGATGTTCTGTCCTGGTTATAAAAACTAGTTACCCAGTCAAAAAACCCAGCTGCCCCATACTCCTTCTCCCCTCAGAAGTATGTAGCAGCACGATGTATGAATGGATGCAGGCACAGACACTATCTTCCTCAAGCCTCCTAGGCCTAAAGCGCTAGGATGAACTGGTAAAGGAAACTTTGCGCTGCTCATACAGGTATTGTATATCTGCTAAGGGTAAATAGGACTTCCACTCAGAGACTGGTATATCTCTCCCTCTCCACAACTGCTAAATCCACATTAACATTTTTAAAAGCTATTTCTAAAGCCATACCAATAGATTAAGCATTATTTTTAGTTAAGTTCAAAGAGAAGAAAGAGTGCAGCTTTGCCTGCTCTACCTGATTTCACTATGGCAACAGCAGAAAAACGGTAAATCGAGGAGATTAAGAGACCTACAATTCCAGCTGAACCAGCAAAAGTAAGAATTAAAAATTAAGTTAGAATTTCTTGATTACCTACAGGCACTTTTGAACCATTCTTTAATTAAAAAAAATCAAGTCAGACCACATATCAGTTCTATAATTTTTGATAAAAATGGTACCGAACCGTACAGAACAGCTTCTGTTTGCTTAAGTAATGTTTCCACTTTAATGTACTTACTTGCTCTCATTTGCTTAACACTGCCAATATTTAGCATTGTGCAAATTTATGGAAATCTGGCTTTAAAGAGCTTTGTGGTACTGAGTGATTTTTAATTTTAAAAAAATTCTTATACTGAAGTGACTTGATGAGTTTCTGGAATAAATGAAATATAACTGAGTAGCACATAACAATGTCTTGTGACATGCTGTGAGGTAACAGAGACAGTAACATGTTATTATTGAGGGTAAAATAAGTTGATTGGTTTTACACTGGTTTACTTTGCACAAAAGTCTGTCCCGTGACTATAAAAATGATGGATAAAACCTGACAGATTTGTAAACTTTTTCCATGGGCATTTAAGGACAATTGTGCATTTGCACAGTACCTTGCTTATATACTGCAGGAGTTCAGATATTGTCTCATATTTATGTTAGAGGAACCCAAACTGTATTTCACTTCTTAGAAAACAAAACAAACCCAAACCAGATCCTATATTTGGATCACTACTGTGTAAATACATAATAAACAAAATCTAATAAAAGAGCAGATGTGGTGACAGTAAAGAAAAACTTTTGCCTTGTTGATAGCACTGTCTGGCAGCCATGATCAATCTTAGAACATTTGTTGTAAAGACCCAGAAACCAAACCAAACATTTTAGACAGTGTTCAAGTTATCCACTTTTTTACTGCTGATAACTATTCTGACTTTCGCACACGATCTGCAATTTTACTGTAACATGCCCAAAATATAGATACAGTTCTTTTCAAACTTACACATAGATATACAATCTGTAATACAGAAATTATATTCCCCTCCGCTTTCCCAGAGGAAGAAGGAATCAATCTGTAATACAGTTGATTGCTACAGGTTCACAAAGTGATGCAGCTAAGGAAAGGGGAAAATAATCTATGAAGGGTTGGGAGAACGATTTTTAGTAAAAATCTAGAAATCTTGCCTATCCTTAAAGACTTGTTTTGCCCTCATCCGGAAACTCTAGACAGGTCATTCAAGACTGACATGTAATAGCCAGGTACGGAGCAAAGCTACCACAGCGTCCAGGGAAATGAGCAGTTCCTCATAGGAAAGACCAGATGAGTTTGGCCTTTCCAGCTCAGGAGAGCAGAGGCTGAAAAGACAAGTAATTGTCCCCTACATCAGGGAGGCCAGTGCTCTGGGTCTAGAAAAAGCTTTCATTGAGAGCAGTGAGACCAAATCACTTCAAATTATTTTAAAATCCCACTTGGTAAGTTTAACAAAGACGTTGGTGTTTATGATAGCTGGGTACTAGACATGGTGGCAAAATCTTACACATTTTTAAATGCAGTTCATGGAACTAATAATACAAAACACTCTCTCAAGCAATTTGAAATACCACGACTGCTAACAAAATTAAATACAGACTTAAATGTTTTTTCCCAACCTGAGGAACAAAGACAAATGTCTGTATAAGACAATGTATATTTACAAAATAACAGAAAGTTATTCAGAATTTGTAAAGACAAAGAGTTTTAAAGAAGGTAGGATTAAAAAGAATCTCCTTTTCAAATGAGCAATATGAATATTAACCATTGTTTATTTTCCCACTGTCATAGCTTAAAAATTTAATTTTCATAAATAACAACTGACTGATTTTTATCAAAGGTAAAATCTACAAGTTGCGAAGTTTCTCTAGGCTTGGAAGATAAATACATAGAGACAAGAAAACTTTCCTATTTTCTGGACTCCTCCTAAGGTTCTGGTTGTAATGTACGTAGCTCATAAAAGGTTCCTGGGACCACCTGGAGAACTGAACTCAATGTGGATACTGCAGTTCGTAAAGCACAGAACAAACATAACAGTAACTGAAGGCATACAATTCTCAGTGGAGAATTTTTACCTGTAAAGCAACTTTCTGGCAGCGGTAAGTGTGACAGGTGGGCTGCCTACTAATGGAGTATAATGCAAGGCCTGCCACCTCCAGCAAACTTGCCCGCAGTAAGCATGGCTGAATAGGGCTGAACATTTTTGCTTACAAACGAGCTTAACTTGTCAGTAAAACTGAACAAAGCAATAGCAACTGAATCAAATGTGACAGCAAAACCACCATTTTATGCACACACTTTATTATAGTTCTTAACTTTGTGTTTGTATACCTAGTGAATTTATGCTTCAGCATGTCTAAAACCGAATTACAGAGACACACACATAGGCAATATTCTTTACGGTCACCTACCAACTGAATGAGTAAAAAAGAGGGTGATTATTCCAGAAAAAAAAGAGTGTGCACTCAGGGTCTTTGTCTTCCCTGTCCAGTCACTTATAGAACAAATATATTTACTGTAAGGATGAACCATAAAGTGTCAGAAATTAGATTCAAAGTGTGAAGAAAGAGCTACCTCTACTTTCATATACTGCTTCTACCAAGAATCTTTCTCATATAACACGTTTCTGGCATACTTAAACAAAAAATAAGAGGCATGAGAGATGCAAAAAAGTTTACAGAATATACTGTTATGGTGGATTTAGCCTTTGTGAAGACAAAAATGTAAAAACATACATAAAGCAGTAGTGTGAAACATCTAGACAACAATTAAAATAAAAATCCAAAAAGCATTATGTCAGAAAAGTAGATCGTTAAACCACAGTCCTCATTCAGCATTAATTAGCACTTGCAAACAAACTTGCAATGAAGGCTGATGACAAACAAGGGCATACTAAATGATGACACCTAACTGTTCTCCCAATTTCAGACATATAAATGGTCTAACAGAAGTTATATGAGGAGCAAGCAGCCACCTTATAAGGGACTAAGTGAAATATTAGATATTCTTAGGATTTTTCCATAAAAGAAGAGAAACAAATTCAACAATTTTAGTATACTATCAGATAGGTGAGTCTAAATATGAAGCTCTTAATTTACAATAAATATTTTAGCTTGATTAGCTTTTTTCAATGACTAAAGAGAAAATAAATGAATTGTAAAAGTAACTGTCAGTTTTTAAAATATTAATTGGAAGTAGTGAGCAAACTGGTTTTGGAATATTTCTAACTTATCACTCTATGTTAAAAAGATCATCTTTAAACATTTATTTTTTGTCTTGCCCAAAGACTAATTATGACAATGCTACTTTTACAATAAGTGAACGGCAAATATTTGGCTCTTGAGAGCAGTCTTATGGGAAATGTGTATTATGTTTACTGTTATTTGATGATGAAATGTCAACAGGCTCAAATATTTCTATAATAAATTATTCCATTCAATAAAAGCATCAATAGTTTGCCTGGTTTTAAAATACAATTTCACTATGATGCATTGAAAGAAATAGCACTAATGTAAAAGCTCTGCCATGTGCATTAGTCCATATTAAACCACAGCCCCTAGCCCCCTACTTTAGTGTATTGTTAAAGATCTGACAAACCCACAGCTACAAGGAAATTCAGAGATCAGACTAAAAATCTTTACTTACCACTTTGTGCCTAGATACAATAATTCACTGACTGTATTAAGTACAGGCCAATAATTCTGAATTCCCTGTCTTTGTAGGTTTAACAGAAAGCCATGACAACAGACAATATCTTCAAAAGAGACTGCCTAACGTTAAGAATGCTGTGCGTACACACACACATATTACATAAAACTGTTTATACATGTGGTCTTTTTTTCAAAACCTGTGGGGGACAAAATGGTTTTGATTACCTCACTAAAACACAAATAAAGAAATACTGACCATTCAATCAAGAGTTGCAGCCATTGGACTGTATGATAGGGACCTTCCAAATACAATTGAAGAAAACGCATCTCATAAATAATGCTCTGCCCATTAATGTAAAGATAAGTCAACTGACAGTTCACAGGATGCAATATGAAAAAGCAAGGTGCCCAGCATGATGACAAGGAAATTTTTGCAATAGCTCAACATTAAGAAAAAAATATTAATAAACAAAAAATCACTATTTTCTTGATAAATACTCTTGTTTACTATCAATACTACTGATTTTTATCCCTGTTTTGAAGCACTCCATCTCATTCATGACTCCCTTACAAGAATGGAAGGTAAACAGATGCACTGAAATCTCTTATGATACTAAAGCATCTCACAGTCGTGTATTTTAATTTCTGGCATACATTGTGATCCCTACTTAATGGATCGTCTGTTCTTATGCCATTTTGATTATATCAGCATTTATCTTAGTCATTGATCAGCAACTCCATTTGTCTTTTGTATCACAATTTGACATCAATACAAGAAACAGGATGAGATGCAAACAAAACGATATAGAATTACTAAATAATAGTTGATAATGAATTATATTTGCGATGCATGACTCGTCAGTAATAGATGTAACAGTAGGTAATGAATGCTGCTTTGTACTGCACTCCCATAAATTCAATAAAAGCAAGAAAAAAGCTGCTTTCAAAGTAAAAAAAAAAAAAAAAAGCAGCTATTACCAGTCGCTAATCACATCTAAGGAATATTCCTCTTTCTTACTAGAAGTCAGAGATGGACATTAGATGTCCCTTCAGAGTTACTGTTATCAGAGACTTGGTGATCTCAGGTGGATCTCTAGTAGGCATTTCTTCTAATAAAACCCTGCTGTAACTGGAATGCCCTCAGAATTCAGCTTCGTCCCGGGAAGTCACTTTTCTGGTTGTGATTCCCAGCTGTACAGGCACCAGAGAAGCAGTGCAAAATGCTGATGGGTGGGAGCTGGAATGGGCTTCAGCTGTACCACTGTTTCCTGTCGCTCAGCGAAATCTGGAAACTCAACCCTTAACATTCAGGTTGACATCAGACTAAAAATGAAGAGTTTTAATGCAGAGGTCACCACAACAAAAGAACTCTACTATGTTTTGATTTAGCATCATTAAAATTTAGCCCTTTTTTGATCAAAATGAGACACTTGAAATTTTTGAAGGAGAAATTTTTTGTTTTAATTTGTTGAAACATATTTCAGCATTAAATGGTATTTCCTGTTCCCCCTCCCCCCTTTCTTGTAACATGTTGGGATGTGGTTAGACTCCCTGAACTCTAACAATGTACTATTAAAAAATGTTGTAGGAAAGAAATGATCCTGCAGAGACACAACAGTCATCCACATTAAATACAGTGCACTACAGGACTGCAGTTGTTGCGTTAGTAAAAATTACACGAAATAAAACATTTTGAGTTCACCCAAGTAACTGATATATTCTCAGCTGAACCGAAGCAGACATTTCACTTTGACTTTTGCAGCAGAAATGTTGAAGCTTATGAAAACTTTGTTCTCTGTCCAAAACCACCCTTAACAGTCAACAAAAAATTCCTGAACAAATTTTCTGGAGTGACAATGATTGGTTTTAAATAAAGAAGAATACTATCAGAAATCAAAGAAACAGGTCATTTTGATATCTGATAACCAAAAAGAATGTTTTGGCATAAATGAATTTATCTCCACTGCAGTCTGATGAAGCTTTTCAGATTTTTAGTACTTGCTTATCTTTGTTAATACACTCAGGCATGCACATATCTTCTGAGAGGGCTGCTTTAACGGCTGAGCTTTAATGGCTCAGCCAACAGGAAATGTTATAAGACACCAAAAAAAATAAGTCGTCATAGTAGTTTGTTTTCCATGAACAATGTTATCTACTTTTAGACCACCAGAAATGCAAGGCTGATCTATATATTAAAACAACCCAAAACAAAAAAGTGGAAAATAGGCAAATGAAAAAAACAAAACCAAAAAACCCTACCCTAAAATGGGAGGTAAGCTTAGTGACCAAGGAGACATTTTCAGTCCCACAACTTTAACTCAATACTTATTTTGCACTTCCCTGTCCTATCTTTTAACTTAAAGTTGTCTATAAACTATATGTGAAAAGTTTCTTGGGAAATAAGCACAGAGATAGAGCTAACCTATTTTGCTATAGTAGCATAGAAAAGGGGCATAGTTATATATATATATATGTTTACATATACGTGAATATATATGTATCTATAGGTGAGAGTATGCTAATGATGGGATGCCCTATACTAAATTAATCTTGGCTAAATTTTGTTTTTCCTCATGCCAAGGCAAATGTTCTGAGACATGAATAACTTTACAACTGTGCACTACCCCTGGTTTTTAATCCACAGATTTTGCCTTTTGGACAATCTGCGAGAAATGAAATAAGGTTTGTTTCCCCAATCCTACCCCCCTCTCCCCCCCACGCCCCACCCCCTGTCAACATTAAGTATAAATTCATTAAATTGATTATGGAAAAGTATAGGACAAACTAGAAGAATTTGCCCTTCTAAGAGCAAATGTGACTGGTTTTAATTGTAGCTTCATAGGATTTACCTGAATTCCACGAAGGCAAATGCTTTCTTTTTAGAAGAAGTTTCATCAGGACTTCAATACAATGCATAAAAGAAATGTAAAATATTTGTTTTGAGGTATTTTTTATTTTGATTTGTTTTGTAAACCAAACAAATTGTAAAACTTATTTTCAGTGTAGAAGTTGATTCCACATGTGCAAAATCAACATGAATATTGTAACACAACGTTTATTACAGTAAAATTAAATTTAGCAAGACATTGAGCTGAGTAAAGATAAAGTTGCATAATTTCTGAAAGATTTTTAAGAAAAAAAAATGGAAATCACTGTAAAAACAGGTAGTTTTTGTAATACATTTATAGTTTGGCAAAGAAACCCAACCACTCTTTACTTTTCATACACTGACTGAAGTTCATTGCAAAATAGGTTTTTTGCTTTCACTAATCAGTTTGAAAAACCATTTTGGAACTTTATTACTCTCCTGTCCAAAACATTTAATCTGTTTGTCTGATTTTATCAACAGGTAGAGACATTTCTTGTGTGTTGTGACTATCTTTAAGCTTCAAGAGCTTTCTCCCAGCCATTTAACCTCTGATATACCCAGAGAAAAAAATGTATTTGCTCATATTTAGCCCACTTACTCTTGGATATATAAGAACAAAACAGACATGATGTACTGCAGACTGCCCTTTTTTTTCTTTTCCTCTACTAGAACTGACAGACACCTAAAGTGCTTAATTTGGAGGATAATACTTTAGTTGTTTTAAGAAGGAAAGTGTAAGACTGTTCAGTATCACTAAATCACATACATTTAAACAAAAGTCAGTAGAAGTTCACACTAAGAGAAATCTGGTTTGAGGTTCAATACATATACTCACCTGGTTTGGTAGGATAGATTAGTTGACAATCTAAATTGTTGAAATATGACATATCCTCAACCTCAGTACCTCTGAAAGTTCAAACCTTATCATGTTGGTTACCCATAAATACTGAAGTACATAAAGACGCTCAAACCCATACACCTTTTAGCACATACATGTTGTACAACCATTTAACATACTCACCAGGAATTAAGCATATGCCCACTGTCCTGCCTACTGTAAATGCAAAAATGTTGGTGTCCCTACAAACTGAATACAACCTTAAAAATAATGTTGACATACTATGGAGCAGTAAAATACTGTATTTATTGTTATAGTTTTTGTGGTTTCTCTGAAGAGAAAGTAACAGAAAAGAATAGAATATAAATCTGACAACAACCTACCATCTATAAACATTTTTCAAAATTAACTGTTATCAAAGGGAAGTGCTGAGAAGCAGGCAAGAGTTCCTTTAATGTATCAATAAATTCATACAGACTTTTTTTTTTTTTCTGAATGAACATAATAAAACACTGTTAATTTGCCTTGTTTTCTTACTATGTGATAAAATAATGTTAGCTTATAGAAAGCAATTAATATTGTAATTTTTTTTGCCATTACACTGTGGTTTGCAACTCAACTAGACAGCTCCAGGGACAGCAATGAAGCTCTGCCATTTTATGTTAGCTACAGAAGACATCCATGGCTTTACACCCAGATTTCATCATATCGAGCTTGTTTTCTATAGAACAAGATTATTCATTTCCAGGATCTGGGCAGTTTCAAACTACTTCAACTTATGACAGCAGGATATTAATTTCCACTAACCACAATTTGACTAAACCTAAACGTGTTGTCTTTCATATTTTGCTTGCTAACAATAAAATAATCACTTTCAAATATAACAAATGATATTCAAATTGACTTTGTAGTCTAAAGTGAGACTGAAGTAAGTGCTAAGTCTATACATTTTCTAAAGAGTGTACAATTATACTTTAGGAAACAATGCTTTCAGGAAACAATGTTTGCTTTGAATAACACAATTGATTCAAAATAGGGCTCCTTTTTTGAAGTCATCTGGCTATATCAAAGGGTTAATTTAAGCAGGAAAATAAATTGTTGACGTATGACTAGATAACATGAGACACAGTAATAAAAAATGCAAGTCCCTATTCTGCTGTTTCTCTTCCAGATTAATGAAACTTTTATGTTTGGCATTAAGTTGTGCCTTGATCTGTTCAGTTATGGCTGTCAGGCTCCCCCTTCCATCCCCAGATGTTGGAATCTGGTTCCAAGATCATAGTTTTTACTAGTGGGACCATAACAAGAACATTTTGCTTACACAGTTATGGATATGGTAGTCTGCTATGGAACACCCAGGCTGTAGTTAGGGCATGGAACTGAACTAATGGCAGGTGAAAACCAGACTGAAAATACTGCTGCTTCTCAAAACCGATTTCAAGAAATCAGAAGCAGATAAACAGGAATTTCTCCTACCCCTCCTTTTTTCTTTCCAGGAAACATTAGTGTTCTCTATCCTCTTTACCAACTTGGATTTAAAAACAGAAATCATACAATACACTTTCTAAGTCACTTTCACACATCTGAATCTTTATTGACATCACATTAACATAGGAAGGAGATAAGAATGTTGCTAGCAATGAAAAAGAAGAGCTACCTTCCAAACTAACCTTTTGTTTATTTTTAAGCAGGAGAACAAGCGATATTATTCTAGCCCACTGGTGGTCCTCTTTATTGCTGACAGTGCATTGTCAGTAGGTGATATATAAATGTGGTCACACACACTCATGTGCTAATCAAACCCCTTGTACCTAACTAGGACTCTTGATGCTGGGGTCCCAAGGAAATCTGTATGCAACCGACCTTCGCAATAAAAAGTAACATGCCCGAAGTCAAAGGGCAGTAATAGGTGCTGTGTCCCCAGTTGCTCATGGTACAGTAACTGGCAGTTAGGATCTACACAGCTAAACCATAGTGGACAAAAGTTAGTCAATGCTACTAACTTAATAGAAATGTTCCCTAGTAAAAACAGCTTGGAAAACTTTTTTATTTCTGACTTATTCCTCTTATGTCCTTGAGTTGATATTTTACTATTTGTAGTTACTATACTAGGGAGTACTCACAACATTATTTCAGTTTTCTTTATATTTAGGCTGTTGATACCCCAGTGCTAGGTTACGGTTCACTGCTGCAATCTGTTCCAGCCACTCCTGGCACTCGGGGTCCCAACTCAGCTCTGCAGTGACCACGGCCCCCAGGTACCTGCGGCTTCACTTTGGTCTGGCACTGAGATCTCGGTATTGCCCAAGTAGAAATCATTCAATCCTGCATCTGCCACTGTCCTGGTGTTTTGTCACCTGCCTGCTGGTTTCTCACAGCAAGAGCTGCAACTTTTCGTATCAATCTGTAAATTCAGGATTATTTTAGGTATCTGGTGATGGTATTTTTTGCAGTCTTTTGTAATGCCCACTCTTGTAACTGACAAAATACATCCCTTATGGGCCCTGAATTGCAACAGAGAAGAAAAACCTTGAATTCAGTCTGCTAGATGTGGAATCATGGGCAACTTTGCTCCCTGTAGAGATGTGAATTAGCTTTCAAATCTCAGGTGATTAGGGTCCATACTCAGAATTAGTTACAGATAATTAGGTAAATCCAAAGCAGTAAGTTACCACATCTTTTCTAAGGAAAACTCCAATTGTAAATATTTCTCAGTTAATGATTTAGGCTAAAAAGTAGCTAGCACTCAAACTAGCTATAAAATTACACCTTGAAATCTAGGTTAATGGAATAGATACAAGTAAAATCTTAGAACTCAACAGAAAATATCTGTTAATAAATAATAAATAAATAATAATAAATTGTTCTAGAGCAAAATCACTCAATCTCTGCCCTCACAACAAAGCACAATTATAAACGCTGCACTTTGAATTATAAAGCATTTAAAGCCTGTTAGTCAGCTAAATGGGAGAAAAAACCTGCACTAAAGCTTTAAGGGACACTTTGGGACAATAACATCCTCATTAAAAAATAAGGATACATCAAAACTCTTGAGTTAAAAGGTTAAGTGTTAGTCTCTGTGTAGCTGATAAATGTTGAGCTAATCTAATCAGCGGTTGTAAGAGGCAATGCCATCAGCTCACTGCCCTGACCTGTGCTTCTAGTTTTCACAAAAGTAAGATTTAAGAAAGATGTCAACTTCAGGCCTTTGACCTAGCAAGGACCTTGTTTGTGGCAGCCTGGTGTTCTGCTGAACAGACTGAGAACTTTCAGCTCAAATCAGTAACATGTGCACTTCACTAATACAACACATGGCTTGGAAATTAAAATGCAACGTGATCGAGTGCTTCAGGACATTTTAACAGTTAAGAATGCAGCTAAAGGGAAAAAAAAATGCTTGTTTCTGTGTTTTGCTTTGGGGAGGGGGAAAAGGACAAATTCAATTGTATTGCTTTCCTTTGAAAAAGCGGGGAAACTAAAATTCAGTTAATTAGTTCATGGATGACTGACCTAGGGGAAATAAGGAGGTTGTATGTTTCTTTATGACATGTGTCACTTATTAGATAAGTAGGTTTTACTACTTCCAATTGAGCTAAGTCAAAACTAATTAGAGGGTAGTTAAAGTACAATCTAAATACAATAAAAGGTAATAAAAAAGGCAAATGGCATTTTGGTCATCAATAATATTCCTAAAAGCAGCTGATTATTTCCAATAGTTCCTGTATTGATAATTTCCAATTATTAGCGTAACAGGCTTTGCCAGCTGCTGGAATGACAGTTTAACCAGAACAGACTTTTCACATATGCCATCATTTAACCAGATTAATTTACTTCATGCCATCTTTTACTGGTACTTACATGTGACTCTAGACACTACATATGAATATGGATTCTGTATGAACCAAAATCCACCCACCCTTTTTGGTTATTACGGAATGATCAAGTGTACAGTAAAAAGTCACAGAGAGAGGAAGTGATCCAGTGACTACTTACTAGCAGCACCTCAGGTCAGGGTTGAGATTTTAGATTTGATAATAAAACAATGCCTGTAATACCCATGCAGATTTTCACTTACTAGGGGTGAAGATTATATATCACTATTTTACAATTATGGATTAACAATATATGTACCTACATACATACAGAAATTTCTTCCATCTGAATTAGCTAAGAAATAATTACCTAACTACAGTTTTTGGCACACATATGATCATCCCTTGCATTTCCAGTTTTTAGACGTAGATGAAAACTTGAGTAGGAAATGAACTGCTAAACTTGGATGAGCCAAAGATGACAATGCTAGGTTAAAGAAACTAAAAAGAAAAAATAGAAAAGTTAAACTACCTTTCACTAAAAACAACCACATCTCTTTTTGATACTCTAGGATGAAACATGCCAGCTTAATCTCCATCTGGATGTTCATACAGAAAAAGTGACTTATGTTGTTTTTTCTTTTTATCTGGAAGATGCTTCTCCTGATTTTAGAGTGCCAGTGTCCATTAAATTTATAGTCAGCCTATCTTCTTAGTTTTCAGAGACAGGAAAGAAAATGCTGAGAAAGCCAGTTAAAGTTATTATACTTATTGGAATAGATGGTAGAGAGGATATTAAGACTACATACTGGGCAAGCGCAGTTCACATAATTTTAATTTCTTTTGCAATTAAAATTGTTAGTGAAAACATTCAAAGCATTGCTTATATGTAGTTTAATAACATCTAAATATATTTACTTCTCTATGTAAAGAATAAATTATATTTCAACCCACATACTATCCCAGATTTTTCATCACATATTTATACCTGCTAATCACGCAGTGACTGCTTCCTTGTAATAAAATAAATACATTGCAGAAAAGAAGAACGGACAGTTAGCATTACACAGTATAAAAGGTCTTAAACATTTTTTTTTTTTTTTTGTGAGAGGGCTCTGCATTTAAGAATTGAACATGGGATTGTACTTCTGCAAAAACATTTCCTTCTACAATTTAATAAAAGAACAGGACAGAGCAGGACATTTTCCTAATGGCTGTGAACTTAAAAAAATCTGATTTAGTAGCCATAAGAACTATAATCTGCTATTATTCACTATGATTTAATTAATTCAGAGTAATGGTCAGAGTATAGGTGGAAAGGATTTTAGATCTGCAGAAGACTCAATATTTAAGCAAACCCAGAATTATGACACACACATCACCTAAAGCCATGCGGCAGTATCTGCTGTAATAGAAACATAATTGATATGCAAAGACCTGTTTGGAGTTTTGGTATAAATGATTTTGTTCTGCATTTCCATTCCAGGGATACTCAGTGCAGGAACTGAGATTGTCATAGACTAGACTGGTTATACTTTAGTCAGACTGAGATGGGTTTTCAAAAAACAGACTTGTACTACTCCTGTGTATCTTTACATGAAAACAAAATGTAAAGCTCCATTTAAATGTTTTCTGCACTGATGTCATGTCACATTTTAAAAATATTCTAACAGTAGACCTATGCACCATTATATAATGACAATATTTATGAAAAGTCATAAGTACATAGCAATACAGAAACTAGGGAAGTATTCAAAGCTCTAGTAATGGAAAATAGCCCCCATTATTTCAGTCAGATTAGATGCAAAACTTTGATGCATCCATTTGATGCCTTTCAGAATTTAGTCAGCATTTACCTTTTTACTTTTATAGAAGAGTAAAATTATTGAATCCAAGTTCCTACAAATATTATTTGTTTTAGTCTAGATACAACTTCTATAAGGAATGTCTAGTCATGAATTTTTTAAGCCTGCTATTTTTATAAATGTTTAGTAAAATTAATCCACCGCATTAAAAAAAAAAATTGTATTTCCTCAATCAGAACTAAATTGTCCTCATTCTTTCTGAAATAGATGTTTCATACCACAAGGTATAACTTCTATCAGTCTTCTAAAGCCCTAATATCTTCTGCAATAAATAAAAAAGGCATTTGCCTTGAAAAAAAAAAAAAAGAAAAAAAAGAAGAAATCCTCTACCTCCAAGACAAGTAACTAAATGTGATAAAAGCACTGAAAGTACCTCCTAAATCAAACTTAGCAACAAAATCTCTTATTGAAGAAAAGATAGAAAAGGTGTTACGAGGAACAATTTTCAACCAGCATCATTAGAAGATCAAGATATGGCCACTACCTTGTGAAACAGTCTCACAAACTCACAGTACCACTGAAATACTACTCATTTAAGATAGTTTTAAAGATACTTTAAAGGGATCTTTCTTTTAAAGAAAGACATTTTCCTAAACACGGAACAATGAATTTTGATTATCTTTTTTTGATTATCTTCTTCATCTTTCTTTAAGGTGTTATCTGAAGTTATTGTTTCTCAAGCAATAGGTCACAACATGGAAAAGGATATAACAGCAAATGATCTTTTATCCACTGGAAAAAGACAGCTTCCAAACAAAATAGTGCACTATAACACAACATCCAGGATTCACATAGCATGCATTAAAAACATTGTGGGCCACGCCTGCCTTTCCTTTGTCAGGTTTGAATTTGTCCATTTTTTGCTATAAAAGAATTTCAAATAATTTTGCATCTAGTGATTAATGACAATTTTGTTTAATTTAAATACGTCAATAAAGAAACAAACTTAGCCGAAATCTCAGACGTTTGGATGCCACTGTAAACTTTAGCAGGAGTCATACACCTGGACTGCAGACAGCAGAGAGTGAAAAAAGACTGAATTGGCTTCTCGTTTTGATCAAGATGCGGATAACAAAGCTTAAGCACCAAAGCACATTAGGGCATATGGAAGGTAGGAAGAGAGGAAGAGGAGGTGATAAAAAACAACCCTCACCCTAAAAACATCTCTTGAAAAGCTGAGAGGAGATGAACTAACAAAGTCAATGGAAGTACTGAAGGCAGTTACTAGCAATGAAACAATTATCTGCATGAATGACACTGAAGCCAGCGACAGCTGCACCAAAGAACCCGATGAGGCAGGTTCTGCCCCATTCACACCCTTGTGATTCCACTGGGAGGGAAGGAAGAGTATGGCCAAAAGACAGCATGTTGAAGCAATTCTAGGTTTCATTGTTCAAACAATCCTAATCTTCTAGTGCTCTGAGAGGCACCTGAATGCAAGCACGTCAAAAGCTCTATTTCACACAAAAAAGGGAAGATTTTGGATTATTCAGAGAATAGGCCTGGTGCTACTTTAGCATATGTTGATAGTTTCTTTAGTTCTGCTGGAGAAACATCTTAGAAAATAACTAGGTAGAATATTTGGCAAACTTCAGATGAACATGTGCAGGACAGGCAACCAGAATAAAGGAGATTCAGGTGCGGACATACCATGTTTAAATGATCACCTCCTAGGTGTGGTTTGTGTGTGTGTGTGTGTGGACAGGGGAACTACATTTATAATCTTAGACTCAATGGCTCATCTTGGAGAATCACAAGCTCCTTCAGTTTACTAAGATATTTTCTTGACAATATCACTGCAACTCAAGAAATGCAACACAGTTTTGAAATGTTCAGGTATAGGGAATCAAGGGCCGAGTTCCTGGCTGGCCTAAATTAAGATTCCTTCAAATGTGAGTGATGAGACTCAAAGAGCAAGAGTGTAACTCTAAAAAAAATGAGGAAAAGGTGATGGATGGGGGTGGGGGAGCAGGATTCATGTCAACAAAGCAGTCTTACTTTTTAAATATGGCACATAAAGTTTCTATTCCATGACCTTTAAGCAAGAGAGAAAATTCTATGCTATACATTTAAATGAGTGAGAAGGAGAAAACGTTTATGTAGCTAAATTTAGTAAGACCAGGTCAAGAAAGCACTTATTAAAAAAGCTAGATTCTACACAGTACTCAAACAAACAGTTGCTGCACTAGCTTTAAAATAGGCAAGAAACAAGACATTTGGTAAAAGGAAGGAATCAGACCATACGTAAAACATTAAAATAAAATAAATATATTTAATCCTATTTTCTAACAAAAAAATCACTGCCAAAAAGGACAAGTTGATACTTCTCACTAAACCTGTGCTCAATCCATAAACAGTTTTAAGGAATTCAGGAGTCTGTGTCAGGAATTCAGAAGGCACAGTGCAATACTGAAATGATGCTTTCATGATACATTTTTTAATCTCAGTGAAAATAAATAGGTAAGAACCACTGATAATTAATCAAAGAAAGAAAACAAGCAAACAAAACAAAACAAAGCAAGTCCCCAAAAAACCTAACAGACTCCTGAAGCCACAGATAAAAAGACCTACTATCAGTGGGACACAGAACTGGTATTTAAGTCTGCAAGGTTTTTCTAAATTTTGTTTTTGAATCCTTAACATAATTTTCTGCAGAGCACCCAAAAAATCATAAATTCTCCTTTTGCACCATCAGTTACAGTGTCTCAATAGATGTCAACACCATAGAACTGGAATACATTTCAAGAGCAAGCAGCAGGAAATGAACCGTAGGAAATTTTAACTATGTACAGTAGGGTGAAAGGACAGGAACAGGGGCTTATGTTTTATTAGTTTTGTCCATGAGAAATAAAGTACTCCACTTCTCCATAAAAAGGGTACAGGCCAAAATCATAAAGAACATGTTAACACCGCTAGCTTGTAATGGATGCAATCACACTATTACTATCTAAATTTTTGTTTATTTTTCAACAGATTGGTGTCTGCAAATCATGCTGTCTTACACTGCCGTTCCTGTGTAACCTTAACCATTATTCCTACTGTGCAAAGTGAAGCACAAATTTAAGGTGACAAAGCATCAGTTGGCTGATGTGAAGTACGCTACGAAAGCAGAAACCTCTGAAAGCTTCACAGCCATTATGAAATAACTGACCTATATGAAACTGCTACCATGGTTCACAAATTTATTGTCAGGTTCCAGCCTCTAGCTGTTCTCTGATTGTTCTAAATACTTGACAAACTGAAGCCTTTTCACTTTCCGTTGAAATTGCCTCATCTCCTTGTCAGAGCGCCATGGGGGACTCCATTACTTTTCTGACTTCTTTCCCCTACTGACAAGTCATTTAGCTGGCTTCTTGTTGTGAAGGCTGTCCATGTCAAATTAGCCAGGGCCCCTATTGTCCTTATTACCACTCGAAAAGCCATCATGAGTAATGCTACGGGGTCCCTCAGTTGTCATCATTTGTCAGAAAGAAAGGGAGTGTGGTTACATATAGCTGACAGGTAATTTCAGTGTCTACAATTACCCCAATTAGTCTTGTCATAAACAATTCGATAAACGCACACCAATACAAACAGATAAACACACCAAGGTTTCTCACTGTTAATGTCATGTAATGGATAAATCAGCGATATAATGCTGTATTTTATTTATTTCTTTAAACTATCCTCAGCTGCAAGCTGGCAGTTGCTACCTGGTCAGCACAAATTGTACTATCTACTTTCATTAGCTCGTCTCTGCAAGAGAATATGAAAGGCTGTGACAAAATTCATTTAGAAAGAGCGTGAAAGAGCAGATTGCCTAAAGCAGGTGTTATAACAAAGATAAAACAAAGGTTTTCTTTTGTCAGTCCAGTGCTACAACGAGCTTTAAAGGCGACTACTTTGTCCTTAAAAACAAACATAAAATATGAGAGAGACAGAAAGAGAAAGCTGTGAAATACATTCCTTCTGAAATTAAGAACACTTGCTTCCCACCATATCTCAGGTAAGCAGGTAAGTCTTTTAACAATATACAATATGAAGCCTGATTTTCAGAGGGGGTCACAATATTAACTGAATTCTCTCCACATATTTTTTCTGTTTTTCTGACAAAAAACACCTTATAATGCCATACAGCTCCTGAAAGATTTCATAATTATTCCACATAATCTGCAACATAATCCCTGCTGTTCCTATATAAGAATTACTTGAGAATGGATTTCATAATTCCAACTCAGTAGACAGTCTGTAGTACTGTGTTAAAGTCGTTTGGGGCATAAAATATTGATAATGTTGACTGCTCTTCTAAAATGTCAGGTAGACCTGTTATAAACACAACACTGAAAATGGCAGCTTTAATAATATCCATATTAAGCACTGAATTATGAATTGCTAAGCTTATCCTTGTGATCCACCTAAATAAACGTTGAAATCTTGACATCTCTAGAGTCCACAGCACCCTGTCTGTTTGCTGACCGCAGGCTTAAGTGATGGCTGGAAAACTGAACACAGACATGTTGTTGTAGGAAATTGCTTTTGGCAACTATTTGTTCAAACTCAAGATTTTTTTTAAAGCTACACTAAGAACCCACCAGAAAACAGGACAGGTCTCCCTAATGAGTAATCTATTTTAGCACAGTCTTGTCTAGGCATGACAGTTTACTGAGAGGCTTGAAAAACTCGTAATTACCAGTGTTACAGGGCAATTAATGTATATTACACTGCACTACTCATGGCAGCAACTGTCATTTTCTCAATAAAAATGAGTACTCTTCAGCTAAAGGTGACATTAATTGGGACTTTAATGACTATGCAGAGGAGCTGAAGCCAAATATGAACAAAACAGCGATTCAATGAGCGACTTCAGAAACGAGAAAATTGTACTAAAATGAGATTAATTGCTGTTTAGAAAAAGGAAAGAACCTAAAAAGCTATTAAATTGCAGGGTTTGGGTGCCCGGGTGATGGTTGTGATGTTAATCTTGCATTCTCACAGCAGGCAAATATTCACTAAATTCAGAGCCTTCTGACAGCAGGAAAAATCATGTATGCTTAACTTCAATCCATCAAAAATATATTTCAGCTTTTATCAGTGTTCTAAATACTTCTGCAATTTCAAAAATTACTGCTCCATTCCTTGGCTGTCATCATGCAAATGCGAACACTGTCAATATTGCTATGAAAAATTCCCTGGCTTCAAAAGGCCTACTTCGGTGATAAAGAAAGAAGAACGTGAAGATTAGAATTGCAAAACACACACTACTAATATAAGAGAAAGCAACAATAAGAATTTAATGTTTAAGTTGTGGAAACTGCTAAAATAGAAAATGACGGGGTGTTGTTTTAGTGTGTGTGGGAAAAAAAAATCAAAGAATTCCCCAGCTCTCCCATAAAATCTTGCAAAGCTTATAACTCATTGCAAATAATTAGGACATAATTTTGCAGCTTGACTTCAGGTGATATAATTATTAAAACTGCTCTGCAGTTTCTAAAAGCCTTTATCCGTGCTACTTAATTCTTTAAAGCAATTATATAATTGCTTTTCTTTATAGCCTTTTTAACTGTCATGATGACTGTATACATAAAACATTGCACTTAAACTCTGACATATAAGAGGGATAAACATAGCTCTGATTCACTTTGAAGTTATATCTCCTCTAACTTCAGATTTTAAAACAGAAAACCAGTTTAGCCTTTCAAGTTGAAAATTGCACATGGACTACTCATATGCCTTAAGTAGCAAAGCCCCCTCTTCCACCCAAACCTGCAACAGTTGCACCCTGGAAGAGACAAAAATAGAGCACATAGTTTTTTACACTTTCCTATTCCATAAGTGTCTGCGTCTTCGTAATTAAACATCCATCTCATCTACACTTTAAAAATCTCTACATGCATACACACATCCACAAGGGCTGCATCCACTAGGCAATATAATAAAGATGATGACAACAGGGAGACTGTACCTTCACATCAGCAGGTTTCAAAAACATAATTAATAACATTATAGCTATTAGCACTTCCAATAGCTACATTCAGAAATTCCACTATAAATGTCTTAAATACAAAAACAATAGGCAAACAGTTTCAGTCAGGAACTTAAACCAATCACTGCATGCTGAATTGGGTCCAAAACTTGTCATAACATTAATTTACCTACTTTGCATACAGTACTTTGATGATTAGTCAAGACTGTTCATTACATAACTATTACTTAAAGTAGCTGAAAAATGCATGGGCTAATGTTACCATAGTAACCTTTAAGTTACTCAAGAAACTAACGAGTTTCAACTTTAAAATTTGATGATGCAATTTTTTGCATTAAACATCCAGTTTTTTGCAGAGGACAAACAAAACAAAGCAATGTATAGGCACTTCATGATCGAGTGTTCACAGTTCGCACAAGTGACTGAAATAACTTCCAGTTTTGATGGTTCCTTCAGTTTTCATGTTTGAAAATCTGCATTTAGGAAATCATATTTTGTCAGTTGTTTTACAACACCGTGTATCTCCAGTGACACAGTTACTTTAAAACTTTTGAAACAAAATTTAGAATTTGCTTATGCAACACAGGATTATCAGGTTGAATTTAATTTGTAATATAAAGCTCGGATCATTAGCAACAGCCAATCCTAGAGTATGCACATAGACTATTAGCACCTCTGATAATTTTAGAATTTTGTTTTGAAAGGTTTCTTGTGAACTTTTCAATTACAAGACTCTTAGCTAACTCTAAAGAGCAACATTATATACTTCTGCAGGCAAGCTTGGCAAACAAGCTGTCACAAAGGGGGAACCACTGTCACAAGAAGGTGAAATCACAGCCCAATGTAGTTAGCGGATAACTACCCACTGTCTCTAGCAAACCAATGATTTAATCTAGAGAACAATATAAAAATCGTAGTTTTCCATACTATTTATAGTTCTACCCCAGACACCCTGCATAGACTGCATGGCAAGTAAAAGTTATGTGTGCCTTTGTTCTGTTATTTAATTTGAAACTGGAGAAAAAGAAGTGTTTTTCACATGAAAACTGCATTTCTTTCATATCCAAATGAAATACTAACAGTAGTATTGTTCTTAAACTTTAAGTGAACAAGACTTAAACTTGGACTTTGGAGAGCATCACCCCAAAACACGAAGAGAAAGGTAACTGCTGAAAAAAACCTCAGAGATTTTCTTCTTGTGTGGAGATTAATACACATAGAATAGCAAGACTGTAGCATATACCAATCACAGGAGGACAAGAAATTGAATTTGAAGAGACTGACTATGTTGTCACAACACACACATACTCCAAGTTTTGTAATACAATTGGTTTAAGATCATGTTGACAACAGAAATAGGAATGCATGTATTCGCTAGCTCAATACTTTCTGTTTTCTCCTCCTTCTCTTCTTCCTCCAATTTTGTCCTGATTCAATTTTCATTACTTGCACAATGTAATTTCATATGTTCTAAGTTTGTATGTAAGAATGCTGACCTGTGTGGATTTTTGCAGGTTATTTTGCTCTTCCATTATATTAACAACATGAACTTTTCAGAATATAGGTCAAGCTGAAGCTTCTCATAAAATCAGAAAGCATTTTTTCCCTCTTAAAAAGTGATAATTTGTATAATGTATAGAATTAGAAAAATAAATTTAAGACTTGAAGCTCCAAAGTACATTAAGAATATATATGTACTTAAAAGCTGCAGATGGTTCTTCAGACTTCAAGAGGAAAATTACAGTGACCAGTTTACACAACAGAGCCAATATGTATTTTAAATTTTTAAAAACATTTTGAGTATCTTCTTGTCTTGAGAAACAAGTTATTAGAACTTATTGGTAAAAGTAGCACTATTAAACCCATGGAATTGATAATATCAAGATATTTGTGTCATGATAAGGTAAAAAGTTCTACTGAAATCCCAAAAGAACCAAGAAACCATATAAACCTGGGTGTACTAGTAAGGACAAAAAAAGGCATTGTGCATCTTTTGCAGAGGCAACAATGAAAACCTGTTACTAACTCTCTGGGACTATGCCTGATATATTCTCTTACAGAATTTGATGAGGTCAATGGAATTTGCATTTTCCTGTAACATCATAAACTACTGACCTTTAAAGCATCAAAATTGAGTGCACTGTGGTATCAGAAGAATTGTTTCCATATGCAGAAATGCACGTTCATGAAGTCCATGAGTCCTAAGGTTTGGGTATTCTTTGTTTTGAATGCAGAAAACCAAAGGGATCAAGCAACAGGAGTAATAGCAGTAATGTAACATAAAGCTACTTGTATGGCCTTCACTGTCTCCTATTTATTTATTTATTTAAGGTTCTGTGAGTTTCTGAGACCAGATTTATCTCATTTAATCTCAAAGTGATAGTTTTCTTAGCTATTCTCTGAAATATTGCAGAGCCTCACTCTGTCTTCAGGGCTAAGAGTTAAACAGTACCGCGATTTAAATCAAAAACACTTGAATATAAACAAGATTCCCAGAACTTTCTCAAATGGCAGCATCAGTGTTTCCCTATAAAAGTAAGTAATACAATCCCCTAATAGTACCATTGTGGGAATAGGGAAAAGAACAAATCCAATACTGATAATGTAGAATGGTGAACACAAAGACCTGTTACCTACAGACCAGATCTCTCACAGAAAGAAGACTATCATCTTCCAGTTCTGGCTATAGTCAGTATGGTTTTGGTAGAACATTCCTCTTGCTACTCTTGCATCTTCTATGCCCAGCATAACCTCCAGGCTCATAAATGTATTAACCAATAGGTTGCAGTTCAGGATGGTATCTCAGTCATAGTTTGGATGTGCAACAGAAGAGTTGCTCTGAAGGTACGCAGTTCAGTTATTTTTGTTAACTGTTACCTGACTGGGTTTTCCACACATCTGAACCACCAGATTTCTATGACTTCAATTAAGAAAGGTGGTATCAATGGAAGCAGGAGCATATGCAGATCTCCATTGGACCTGACACACTGCTTTAGTCTGCATTTCACAGGCACAAATGTGGGCCCACTGCTTCTGAAAGGCTTCAGTCAGAAAGTCAAATACCTTGCTAGGTATTTGAGATCTGGGAGGTTTGTTTTAGACTTGTATGTCTTGTAGAGGATTTTCCAGAACTCTTCTACAGCTTTCCACGGGAGCTCCCAAGGGCTTTGAGCTTAGTCTCTCTGAA
Source organism: Patagioenas fasciata (assembly GCF_037038585.1). NCBI lineage: Eukaryota > Metazoa > Chordata > Aves > Columbiformes > Columbidae > Patagioenas > Patagioenas fasciata. Next base: position 38,245,578 of record NC_092524.1, read on the forward strand.
TCTTACGTAGAAGAATCTTATTTAGAAACTCTAATTTAAGTGCCACCTCAGTGAGTACATCCACCTTACTGATTCAGGGTATTGCAACAGGTTGTCTTAAAAGTGGATTTGTCTTGCATTTATGGGTAGAACCTTGCAGTATGAACTTATCACAAGAGTGCTTGAAGAGGTGTCTCTCTTGATGAAACATCCCATTTAGCATGTGGGTACCAGATCTTCCAAGAACTAACTCGTCTTGAGTATGTTGCATGGAAACTTCATTGCTAGTAAAGGTACAACAAGGACATATGGACCTAGAATCATAACGGACCTCTCAAAGTTACACTTGGGCCCTCTCCTTTCGTGGTGCACAAGTCAATGACAAATGGGATGACAAATGAGGTCTACAATCCCCCAGGTATGTCTCACAAAAGTTGAAACTAATGATGATGCCTGTACTCTGACAACTTAGGCTATGTATTTCAAAACTAGAAAATTAGCAATATAGCAAAACAGAACTTTCCAATCTTTATTCTTCTCACCCTTCTTTTGTAATCATTACAGTCAACATGATCATCTCATTTATTTACAACACCTATAGCCCTCCGTAGCTCCTCATATCTGGCTTGTTCAAATCTGGCTTTCTTCAGGGCATCTTTATTTTGTACCTTCTCATTTCATAAACACAGATGAGATTTCCTTAAAAGTGCTCATTTCTTCTTTATATTTCAGCAAAATACCTATGAACTTGATCAGTGCAGTCTGCTCCGCTTATCTCCATCCAAAACAATTTTGCCAAAAAAAAAAACGTGGGACCATTTTAGTTTATGATGTCTTTCTTTGTGCCTGGAAAGTGGAAGACCCATTACAGAGGAAGACCTACATGCCTTTCACAGTTCTATCATCTCTCTCCTTTCTCTAGCAAACTGTCAAATCCCACACTGGAATGGCAAACCACCTTTATCCTTTATCCCCAATTGCCTCTCAAGGCTAGAAATAATTCGCAAAAAGCATTAACAAAACCAATCTGTTATTTTCCTCTAAATCTCTCACATGTCAAAACACATGCAAAATTTAGCAGGCTGCTGACATACTCAGATCAGTGAATTCTGTGCTGACCAATATTATCTTATTGACTCTTTGCACTGCACTGTAAACATCTGTTGACTCTTGTCATTATACTTGAACATTAAATTCTGTAGGACCAAGTATCTCTTGTTCTGTTATACGTCAATTTCTAGCACATTTTATTAGGACTTCCACTTGTATTTTCAATACATGCAGTAAACACTAACTAACATAATGTGTAATGGTGCAGGGAAATAGTTCAACCCAAAGCCACTTCGTATGCTAACAGAAAATCTCCAGACATGAAAAATAACAGCAAAGTTGAGATTTTACTCTTAATTCATATTGGTTAGAGGAAAGACATATTATGTTTTTAAAAAGCAGGTTCACATAATAAAAATATCATCAAACTGAAGAAGAACATGATATAAAATACCAAAGTAAGTGTTCCAAGTTTTGTCTTCCATTCTGGATAGTAACCACTCTGCTTCAAAAAGAACAACAAAAGCATAACAAAACAACGCAAAATACAGCCTCCTAGATATCTTTTCAATACCTTTTTAATTCAAGGCAATTAGAGATTTCTTTGACAAGCCTTTTATATCTTGGAAGTATTTATATCTCTTCTTGTGTAAGAGCAAACAATCTTTTTTGTTATCATAAATTGGTATAAAATGATGTTTAAATACTCATGTTTTTCATAAACTTCAAGAGGCAATAACACAATCACAGTGAGTTCTGTAGTTTAATTATGTATCAAGTAAAACTAAATTAGAAGTGCTGTATTTCAAAAGTCATTGTTAAACAACAGTAAGAACAGATTTTTTTTAGTCATGTCGTAAAGGCTTTCTTCTCCATAACGTTTTCTATTGCCTTCTCTGCAGACCTACTGTTTAAGAACTGGATTACCTAGGACTTAGGATAATATTTGAAGGTGGAATTTCTTTACCTCAAGAAAAGCATTAAAAGCTCAGTTAAAGTACTCCTTATGTCATTAACTGTAGCAAAGGAAAAAAAAAAGGTGTGAGAGGTGAAAACTATCAATGTGTGAGGACAACTTTTTTTCCCCTTTCTGTGTTTTTATCCCTTTTCCCAAAAACTGCAAGAGGCTTTCTACTTTTGAATTCAGAAGACAATGAAAATTTAAATATTTGTTGGTAAATAGATCCTAATATGAGATCATTTCTGCATAAAGTAATTTAAGTCAAAACAATGCCTGTATGTTTTTAACATATAACTCAATACAGTTATTAATTGCTACAGATGGATCACATATTTGCACCTCTACTTAATTCTACTTGTTAAAAATACTTGAAAACATTTACGTTGAAAGGCTGATTTTTAATCTTTGTATGGTACAAGTTTGCCTTAGGTAAAAAGACTAGTACACCTGCAAAAGGCAGCAGGATTGTTACCTCAATTTTTTTTTTTTCCCATGAAAATGGCAGATGAGACACCAGTTTCTCTCACAAAATGACTGATTAGTTGGGATGAAGTTCAGCTAAATCCTATGAAAACTTAGATAATGATACTGCACCATATTAATTTCAGCAGATAGAGATCTCTTTAGAATTGTAGTATAAAGGAGGGAAAGCAGTAAAGTTGATTCGTATTCCAGTTTCTTCTCAAAGTTATTTATTAAAACTGAAGGGTTCCTCTTCTTTACTAATTTTAGGATGTGGAAAAGAAACTGGGACCTTTAGCTCCCACTGAAGTTTTCTTTCAAGTTTTCACTTTGTCAGCAGCTTTCGCATTCCTCTGGGATAAAGCAATTACATGGCATCTGTACTGAGGAATTATATATTGATAGGTTAAAACAAATGCTATCTCCTTATTAAAAACTGTTTGAACATTCAGCTTGCTATTTACATGCAGTGGAAAATATCAGCAACTCATGATGCTGACATTTTAAATTACACAGTGTATATTTTTCTACTCTGATACAAACAACATATAATGTGATTTATACAGTAAATTTTTGGTAACTATGGTACAAAAGGAAAACCACATAGTATACATAAAAGAAATTTGAGAAGTGTTTATATATTGTCTACTATCCCAAGGTATATTTATAGCATTTGCTTGTCTTAAAGACTCCTTTGATAGAGAAATATAGAACAGCCTTTCTAGAAAACAGTAGATTGAAATAGTATAAACATTTTGAAAAGTAAGAATCTTTGTAATCCTCATCTGTGTATTTCATGTAGAAACATTTACAGACAATATCAAGACACACGTGCAATAGCTGCTTTATGTTCTGCTGCTCTGTTTCCAGCTTTCTAATCAGTATCAGGTTAACTTATGCTCACATTTCCTGAATCACAGGCATTTTTGAGTCATTAAAATTCACTGTAAAAAATGAAAAAACTCCATTTAATTATTTTCAGATTTTAGAACATGGTTAATTTTTTTTTTTTTTCTAAAATACAAGGATAATCATTGATCTACTGTGATAAGAGTAACTCTAAAATAATTCTTTTCACTATTTGTCTTTTCTGATGTAACTGCTTGTTTCCCCATTTCCTTTTGCAAAAGAGAAAGAAAAAAACAAGGCAAGCATTTCTAGCAAATGTCTTAATCTGGTCAAAATAAGCTTCTATGGCTTTGGTCCACAGAAGCTTTATTAGTTTCCTGGGCTCCACAGTGGGATAAACTATTTCATGCATGAAGGGATCAGCATTCCTTCTTCTAATCATTGCTATTGTACCAATACAAAGCACTCTGAACATCTCCTATGGATATCACATGCCATCTTAATCACCCCTCAATTAATAACTTTATACTCAGATTTCAGTTCTGTCACTTCTACATACACTGTTACTTGGCAATGACACTGAAGCCTTAACTGAGTATGTTGAGACTACAGCACTTTTTCTACCACAAAAACATTCTTACACTGAAAGTGTCCAGACAGCAGTTTCCAGTGAGAAAGCGTAACAGCTTAATACAGCGGGTAATCCCCTCCTAGTGCCATGACAGATGCTGGTGCCCCTCTCTGCTGTGATCATCCTGTAACTTTTAGAAGCAGAAACCATTTTCCTATGTGCTTTGATAAACAATGTGGTAGCTGATATTGTTTACATAAAAATTATCAGCAATCAGCAATCTCTGCTAGCATCAGCTAAACCTTTAATACCTCAAAGTTGGATTTTTATACCCTGGGTTTGCTGGCACATCTTACTACATTCTTCTGAACTTAAGGCAAGTGGTCTCAAATGGGCAAAAAAGAAGTCAGCAATTTCTGCTCTAGTTTATTAATATTGTAATTCATTTGCCAATTAATTTTACTTGTCTCCTCAGGTAGAAGTCACCTGTACCTTTCCAGTTGGCTTCCTGCTCACTTTTTGAAGATGGTGTTAAACTAAAGGAAATGCTAAAGGAACACAGATTGACATGCTGAGTATTCTCACTTGCAGAGGAGAACAGAAGTAATATCACCTAAAGATCAGTATTCTCTTTATACTCAAAATCAGGGATATACAGGTTCTCAGAGGGTGAAAGGTATGGTGTCACCGAATTCTCTCAGAACATATTTTCAGCTGAATTATTCTCCTTTTGATAGTATATTAAATCATGCAGTCTAAGGTGCTACTGGGAGAAAGAAAAAAACTAACTACATTTAGCTTTTTAAAAGCTTCCTCTTATCCCCATTCAATCAGCCCTTAATCTTCCAGAATACGTAACTTCCAAAATTTACATACTGTATGGTTTGACAAACAGGAACATCCACTGTTTCCCAGAATACATGTAGCAGCAGAAATCTAAGCAAAGTCTGCCACGCACTCCTCCAGGATAAGCATGTATATCAGTATTTGTCTCTTACAATTTGTAAATGCCTAGCAGTTTTGCAATACACATAATGAATACAAATTTGCATACAAAAGGCTTATTTTCCTTTACTTTCTATGGAGTGCTTAGACACAGTTCAAGCACAGATGAAAAACACAGACCCAGATTACAGACAATAACATATTGCATGCACAACTGTAATGCATTTATGTAATAAGCTCATATTTAATAAATTAAGGATAAATGAAAACCATCTAAAATGTTTTAGCAAAACAGAACCAGAAGAAAGGTAAGATGCATGGCCTGTTGAGACCTGACCACTGTGCTGCAAACTAGGAAAATAAAAAAACAAATGTGCTATCCAGTATCTGGTAGTGATGCTTGTGAAGAAAGCCTAAAAATATAGAATCATAGAATGTCCTGAGTTGAAAGTGACCCACAAGGATCATGGAGTCCAGCTCCTGTCCCTGCGTATGACAACCCCACAGTTCACACCATGTGTCTGAGGGCATTGTCCTGTCTCTTCTTGAACACTGTCAGGCTTGGGGTCATGACACCTCCCTGGGGAGCCTGTTCCAGTGTCCACCATCCTCTGGGTGAAGAACCTTTTCCTGATGTCCAACCTAAACCTCCCCTGGCACATCTTCCTGCCATTTTGTCGGGTTCTGTCATTGGTCACCAGAGAAAAGAGACCAGCGCCTGCCTCTCATCCTCCCCTTGTGAGGAAGCTGTAGCCGCCATGAGGTCTCCCCTCAGTCTCCTTCAAGCTGAACAAACCCAGTGACTTTAGTCGCTCCTCATACGGCTTCGGAAGATCTATGTATGTCATCAGATAAGGAGTAGCACTTTTCTAACCATTGAAAGTGGACTTTGACAAAAAATATGGTCTCTTGGGAGAGGAACATATGAATGGCTCACATAACTTGGGCATGGAAAGGAATGACTTCTGAGAGCAGAGGTTGCTTACACAGCCCCTGAAGTACTTGGGGAAAACACATGGGTGAGTGTAAAAGATGACAATCTCAGAACAACAAAAAGCATGAAGACAATTATTATACACCACAACAAAATTTGTCATGGAAATATAAGGCTGCAAAGCAGAAAATCTGATTTTAAATTGGTATGGTTTTGAACTGGAAAGACATATAATTTTAGGACAGTAATACAGATTCAGTAAGGTACAGCCTATGTTCAGAGATAAGTTGTTCATAAGAATAGGGACTCTGCAAGAGTTAATACTATAGATGGCCACTCCCCAGCAAAATGGGAACACTATAGGGCACCTTTCAGGAGTGGAATAACAAATCAAAACTTCTGGTAACTATGGCCTGCATAGTTCCTAGACTGTTAAAGTGTATTGCACAGTCACATAAAAATTATAGAGAAAGAAAAGCCAAAATCATCATAGGTGACTACAGATTAAAGATTATTATTCTGATATTGGTAAATACAAACACATAAGTTATTTTTGTCATCTGGTTTGCCTTGATCAAGAGCTAAAAATTCATTTATAACCTTGTACACAAATGCCATGTTTATATCAGTATCATAGGCAGCTTGCATGGAAAAGTACACATTAAAATGAAGAACAGCAATTCATGTAACAGTCAAAGAAAACCAATAACAAAACCACCAAATTCCAGTTGTCAAACATAATTTACTATGTATATCTCTTCTCGTTCCTGTTAAAACAGTAATTATTAAAACTAAAGCGATATGGGTGAGTGTTTATGACTTCTTATTAAAAACCCTGACTTAAAGTAGTGTTCATTTAAGCTTAAGGTTAACGAAAATCATGTAGAGATCTGTGTGCGATGGCCTAGTGACTTTATATCCTCTTGTCAAACCTCAGCAGTTTTATTTGTAGTGATACATGCTGGAGGAGGTTGGAGGTTAAAGTTGATAGGAGGGTCAACAGGAAAGCCAACCAACTTCTTTCAAAAGATTACAACCTTTAACATATTAGGATCTGTTGGCAGTTACTGCTAACTTTGTGAGTCTACATCTGCGTACTCTTCTGCAAACTGATCTCCAAACTCCAGACCAACAGGATTTAAAAAACCTCCCACTTACTACATCTCTTCAATTATTCCTTCAGAATTTTCTTACTGTTTAAGCGACTAATTTAGTTTTTGAAATTATATAGATGCTTAGCTCTTATAATTAGTTTTCAGTAGAACATTAACAAATAAATAGTTGTTATTCTTCATTTTCTTCAGCCTAATTTTCTCTCTTACCCTGAAAACTGAAGAATGGATTTTCTAATCTAGGAAATCTGACAACAAATGTAATTGCAGCACATTCTTCTGGACTAAAGCTCTTCAGATTTCCCTTTCTCCACTTATTTTGACATCGCTTCCTCTGTGACTTTCTTAATAAAAAAAAAGTAATACAGATAAAAATAATGATAAATAAAATCATACAGAAACACTGAATAGTTGAAGTCAAAAGGGACTTCTAGAGACTGTCTGGTCCTGCTCCAAGCAGGTTGAACTAGAGATGGTTGCTCACAGCTTTGTCCCATCAGGTTTTTAATATCTCCAAGGATGGAGACTTCACAACCTCTCCAGGCAGCCTGCTCTCGTGTTTGACAGCTCTCACAATAAAAATGACTTTTTCTTATCTTTCAGTAGATTTTCTTGTATTTCAGTTTGTGTCTGCTGCCTCTTGTCCCATCACTGGGCATCACTGAGAAAAGCCTGGCTCCGTATTTTTCACTTCCCCCCATCAGGAATTTATGTACATTGATAAGATCCCCCTGATCTTGCTGTTCTCCAGGCTAAACAGCTGGAGCTCTCTCAGTCTCTCCTCATATGAAAGATGCTTCAATCTGTGTGACCCTTAAATGGATTTGCTGCAAGTTACTGTCAGTCTCAGTACAATCACGGATCTTATGCTCTATCTTAGGAGTGTCAAACTCATTTCACCAGGAGCCCCTTTAGCCTCGCGCTTGCTTTCAAATGGCCGAATGTAATTTTAGGTCTGTTACATTTATACAGTCCTAAAATGTGTATGTATAAATGTAACAGTCCTAAAATTACATTTGGCCATTTGAAGGCAAGCGTGAGGCTGAAGTGGCCCCTGGTGAAAATGAGTTTGACACCCCTGCTCTACCTAATTACTCAATCTAAAGGACCAAATTATTGCACAGGTCAAAACTAGTACTGACGGTAGCTTTATTCTTACTTGCACTGAAGACAGGACAAATTTTTCCATTGACTTTAAACAGAACCAGACCTCTGCTAGATAGATAGTTCTACGTAAAAGATGATAGTATATATTTACTGTATACACCCATGATGAACACAAGAATATTTCAATATAAAATGCAATTTTTTTTTGTTATATGCATTTGATAGCATTTACATGATACACAACTTTTCTCACTCTATACTGAAATTTTTAACTTGCAACTGTACAGAAACCAGTCAACAGTAATCCATTTCTGTAATTCTGTAGTTTTGCATTTTGAAATTAATAGCTATTCCAGCAATGCTACACATAATATTATTATTGCTGTCAAGAACAACATAGCAGAAAAATCTCTTATGCTTAACTTTTATATTTTGTACTAAGGTAAATGCACATCTATATCACATTTACTTTTCTAAGTGCTGGACTTGACTTGAAAGTTTCTTCCACTTTTCTGCTCCCTCTTTGAAAACCCTGAGAAGAACATTTGGCAAAAGCAAAGATTCTGCAATCCACATCTCATACCATTTAGCTGTTGCTACAATTTTAATTATGCAAAACTCAATGGGCTCTAATAAAATCTGACTAGGTAATTAATACTCTAAAACATACAGTGCGAGCTACTGAAAGGAATGTTCTACACAAATTCCCTCATGTCATAGAAAAGACTCATGAAGCACAGTGTATTTCTCCACAGGTAAAAAAATATCCCATGATGTTAACAGGTTTTTTCATCCTACCTGCGATTAACACATTCCATTGTTTAAAAAGTTAATTTTTCTACTAGCTCCAGTTCAGACACATTCACTGGTGTGTATCATGGTAAAACCAGGGAGACAGTATTATAGTAGAGATGTAAGAAATATTTATATCAACAGCGAGGCACAATTTTAAACTGTTATTTTACTGATATGCACAGAAAGGACTATGATAACATTACAGTATTATGTTTAAATTTCAAACATCCGTGACACTTATGTTATTCAGACATAAGTACACTCATAAATACATATTCTGAGATAAGATCTACATTAGGATGCAGATATTCCCCTGAGATCTCTCACCATGCCAGTTCTATAGAATCAGCCTGATTTTATGGTCTGTTCAAGCCAGGGAGAGGGCAGAGGCTGAGGAAGGCAAGGGTCTCAGTGCTATTACATCCTATTGGTCTTGTGGTAATTAATCAATTAAACAAATAAATCTACAAGCAAGGGCAGTATTTTTCAGAGCTCCACGTAATGATTTTACAGAGAAGGGCCAGAAAAGCACAGGACACAGAAAACAGTATGGTGTGCTCTCTCAACTGAGTGAGTCTTTTCTGTAACAGTGAGAAGACAGGCTGTTCTCTCTGAACTTGCTCCCCCAGATATTTTGCAGAGAAGCATGATTTGAGTGGTAGTTTGACATGATTTGTATTCTTCCTAGAATGCTATCCGTTATCTCCCTAATACACGCCAAAAAACATCTGGAACTTTATGTTGTTTTCATAACATTTTATGCCAAAGCACAGACAGTACTTCTGGATTCTTTTTCTCTTCCTTGACACACTATAAATGGTGATAAGAAAACTAAAGTTACGAGAAGATCTGTGCTTAGGTTCACACTCTTAATACAAGAGTAGAGATTTTTCATTACAGATCATATTCATTCATCTGTTTCTGTAGCGTCTTTTATCCTGAGTTTTAAGAAAACAGTTCATCAGTTTTAAGTTTGACTTTGCAATTTTTTGATGGAATATCAGGCTTTTAAAGGTCGTGAACTTTAAATATGGAAGCAACAAGTAGTTTGCTTGGGAGTACAGAAGAGATCTTGAATGTTGCATTTTGAAGTAGTGATACAAAATGTCTACTGTTTTTGATAAAGGATCATCATCAGTAAGATCTTCCAATCTAGGAAACCTGACTTTCAACAAAAGGAAAAAAAACATTAAAAAAACCCCACTCTGTTACACATAAAAAAGTAAAAATTACTGTGCCAAATATTAACATATTGTATGGCAGTAATTTTTACTCAGTGAGAGCTAAGAGTGCTTACCAAAGTTTATAAAAGTCACAACTGAAAACGAGTCACCTCTAGTATGACACATGGCAACATAGTCATAAAAACCCAACTATGTAAAACTTCAGTGAGCAGAAAACAAATCATTAGTAGAAAGGGAAAGCAAGCAGACTCAACATTTGACTTGAGCTTCTATTGGACTTACAAGCCCAACAGAAGTGATCAAAAGTAACGATTGTGCAGAAGCCCATCAGCTGCAGATTGGAGAATATGAGATTGTGGAGTATATTCTGCTGAAGCACTACCACACTTAGTAGCCCAACCACACCAGAGGGGATGAGTGGGAAGAAAAGGACACAACAAGTTGAAAACAGAAAGCACTTTGGTGTGCATGTGCTCTTCCATGCTCTTGTAGTTTGGGTAATTATGAGTCCTCAAGCCTCAGGAAGCCCAGCAACAAAGAAAATCATGAAGCACCTTCATGCAGAACTGTGCCACACTTTTGTACATTTTCAGCAGTAACTCAGCTACCCTTCCCACACGGTCACTGCTCGGTATATGATACGGAGGCTGTGCTTTTCATTTGTGCTCCAGTTCAAGGTCTGTGTGCAAGCAGAAAACAAATCCTTATTTTTCTTAAAAGAAAAAAAATACCGGTTCTGAGAACAGGGATGATTTTCCATTTCTATGATCAGTCAGTGACAAAGTGAACACTGCTATGAATTAACAATCCAAACAATTTACTAGAGGATATAGCAAGACCCTACATATTCAAGCCCTATTTTCACTATGAACATGGTTTATAAGGTACTTGGGCAAGCAATTAAAAATACAAAACTGATAAGAGTTTTAGCATTTGCTGAAAAAGCACTTTGGAGAAGCTCATTTATTTGTAAAACATCTTGCTACACAACAGGCATGCAGATTCATTTGGTACTCAGCTATGACAAACCAACTGGTCAATCAACTGATGTGTGTGCATCAGGGTGAGAAAAAAATTCCTCAGGAAAGTATGAGGCTAAACATTGGAGCAAAACTACTCTAAAAAGACAGCAGTCAATGTTGTTTATAAACCACTGATTATCACATGCAAGTTAAACTGCTCCTAGTTCACCAGAAGTGGTATAACTCAGTGCAGAACAAGTACTTTACTAAACTTTTCAGCATGTCACACAACCTAAAACATGACTAGCAAATGCAATTTTTGATTACATGAGAAGAAAAAAGCAGAAACTGGAAATATACTTTGCAACGTATTTTTTTCATACTGTATCACACAGACATGTATGAGGAATAGGAGCATACTGACTCTACCAAATAGGCAAATGAACTTCTGCCAATATGTCGATTATGTTGTTCTGTGGATAATTATGATAACATAATTTTACATTAAGAAGCTAAATGTTCACCTTATTAAAAAAAAAAAAGTTAAAACCATAACAAAATAAAAAAAGCCCAAACAGGTAGATAAATCAGCTAAAAATATGCTATGCCTAAAATATGCTCTAACATGCTATCCATAGTTTGTGTGTTAAAAGCTAAAGGACATACTTCTACACACAGAAAACAAAGCCATGACTGCTGTGTGGACTAAAGAATATTTTCACAGATATTCTTCCTCATCCTTGGAAACATACGTTACTTAATACAGTAACATCCTGAAATTTTATAACATTTTGGATTTCTTTGAAATTAAAGGTCCATTTTATTGTTTTTTAATTAAATCTATTTCCCCAAAAGGTCTTTAAAGGCACTACAAACCACCTTGTATTTTATTATTGCTGACAGTTATCTAAACCATGCTTGAATGCTCTCTTTATCCTTTAGTGAACAATTGAAAGATCATATGCTAAAAAGTCTTGTGCTTTCTCTTCTTTCAGTCCTATAATTAAGGCATTTTAATACGTTTCTTCATAGTCATTAAGAGAGCACAATGTTAAAAACTAATGAAATGAGACAATTTTGAGTTTAACAACCATAAATACATACAACATAAATTTATCTCAATTGTAGATATGAAAAAAAGCCTTCTTGAAATCACATGATGAGATTACTGAATTGTCAAGATTCTGCTCTTGCTGTCTAAGGGTATCTAAATGATGTATGACAATACTACAGTGTTGTTACATACCCTACAAGAGAGGTAAACATTTATGTCAAACATTCAAATTCCATTGGTTTTAGTATATTTTTGTTTACCTTATATATATGCCTATAAAAAAGTAGTATTGCTGGATGATGCTGAAATGGAGGAGGAAAGAGAAGAGAGGAAGCAAGACAAAGACATATGAAGGGAAAAATGATCATAGCCAATTGTAAAACCCCTGACATATAAAGTAAAATAGCACTATAATAACACCTACTTACAGAAGCACTTCAGTAATGCATATGATAGAATAAACAACAAGATTTTCTTAATTTGGATTTTTTTTCCTAAAAAACAGAGTTCACTGTATTAATGTATCACACATTTTTGCAACAGACATGTCAATAAGTGTTTTCTTTCTTTTCACTGCGAAAGGAATTTCAGGTTTCTAAGTACATCATCATCGCTTTTATATTAATATTATATATATTCAATATATATAATATTATTATTATAACTATATAATTAAATATAGGGTGAAACTTACTATAGCCACATTATTACTGAGTATTCCCAAGAGGTATTACTAATAAGCAAATCATACAGCTTATCTTTTGAAACTAAGTTAAGTATTTCAGGGTGTAAGTTCTTTACAGTTTCTCAACTAAATGTTGAAAAGATGCAATGCAACATAAAGCAAGAGGATTACAGATTTTTTTTTCCTTAAGATAGGCACAGTCACAAAAAAGAAGTTGCTCTCCAGAAGATTTTTTAGGGTTGTCAGACTGTTCTATTATAAACAACCTTATTAGTCCTTTATAATTACAATAGGTACCCCTGGACAAGATCGAGCAGACACGACAAATGCTTCTGACTTCCTTTTAAATCAAACCTGGAAGGTCATCGCTGAACAAACAGAATGCTATACAACTGGGGCCATAAATTGCGAAGGCTAAGAAGAAGGTAAGTTTTTTGATATTAAAAAATGAAATTATTCTGTTCAGGCTTTTCTGTGTAAAATCAAGAAATAAGGATGAAGTAGCTTAAAAAAAAAAAGATAAGTAGCTAAAGAAAAAGAAACCCTTACAAACTTCATTATCACCTTTTTTCGGCAGCTGAACCTGTATTTTAGTATTTATGCAATGTCTTTAAAGTAGTTGCTTATCTTACAAATATGCTTTTGAAGATAATTCCCTAATAAGCAATTCCCCATGTTTGTGTTTATCTTTTCTTTTTCAGCGTTCTGATGAAACTGTGGACAGTTAAAAACAAAACAAAAGTTAGTCTCAAAGCTACAGGACTTGCTGTTGTCCTCAAATCAAACCAGCAAAAGGATAACATACTACTGTGCATTTTTCCTAACATTTTTATTTTGGTTTAGGATCATTTAACAGTACTGCTAGTTTTGGATTAAATTTAATTTGTACGGACATAAACAGTAACTTAAATCAATGGAACTGGAAACCAATTGATGGATATCACTTTTAAATCTCGTTTCAGTTTGGAGAGGAAATGTAAGGATTGAATTAGAAAGCTGTAAACTCTTGATGAGAATTAGTGGTATAAAACAAAAGAAAATGAAACCTTCTGTTACTTTCCTTACAGTTAGGCTGAATGAAATTGTAAATCAACAAAAGATTTGGATAACACTCACATCAACAGCTTTACCTAATAGAAGTTCTAACAGAGCACTGAGTATACAATTTGAAATAAATATAAAAATGAATATGAAATATGAACGACTTTTAAAAGAACCATATGAGAAGCAAAACATAAAATCACCAAAATTCAAGGAAAGGAAATTTGAACTGAAATTATGATAGGCAATTAAGTACCTATTTTGACAATTCTAAGTGGTCAAGATTTTAAAGTATGACACAGAAACCTTAACCTATCTATACATGAGTGATAAATGAGGCATTTTGTGTCATTACATTCCCATAAATCACTTTCTTTAACGGCTGATAGCTTTTATCAGGTCTAACCTTTTCAAGCTTCCATCAGAATGCTAACATTTTCAACTTTGACACATATGCAGTTTACAAATTCTGCAGCTGATTAACCCTGGACAGAAGCTCACTGCCATCATTGTCTTCTTCAAGTTAACTTGCATCCTTTGTATGCCAGAAAACCTCACTTAATGCATTGAGCTCTGTTGCAAAGGATGCAAGATATTTCTCTTTTTGAAACAAAAACATGAGATCATACTTTCAAAATTACTCTTCTACAGAGAGCCTGAAATATGTATATCTCTCATTATTTAAAAATCAAGTAAATAGTATAATCCAAATAATGTGATCAACACTTGCCTTCTGTAGGAACTAAAATTACGTTACATATTTGCATGACACACTCAATTTTTTGTACAATAGCTGATAAAATAGCTGATAAAAAACCATCTAGGTGTCTGTCTTCAAAAACATTTTAACTTACTGTACAATTCCAACAATGATAAGCTAGCAACACATAGTAAGAATGGTACTAGTGCTTAAGTCTAAACACTTGCATTTTCACTACTTTTTTCAGTTTAAAACTGTGCAGAATATAATTTAATTCAGATGTATTTCATTTATTGAAACAAGTAGTGAAACATTCATAGAAATACATTTACAAGATATAATTGATCCAGACACTGAAACTAAGCTCAAGTTTAAAGAGATACTGTCTTTAATAATATTAGTCAGACCAAAGAAATTTTCATGTTGGTTGTGTGACCACTGGAAGCCTGGTACTTCAGATGGTATTAGTTTTGATAAGAGCTAACTAGACATCAAACCTAAATAATGAAACCTGAAGAGACAGGCTTGGACCATGCAAATAGGAATGTCTGCAGAGGCTCTTGTACAGTTGATTGTCTCTTGTCGATAAACAACATATCTTGGAAAAACAGTGGATGAAGGACCAATTTTTTCAGCATCACAGCTAAACCAGCCTTGCAATCTCTAAATTATGGCCTATCCATGAAAAAGGTACAAGTTCTTTATTTCACTACTAATGTCACACACACGACAGAGAAGTTGTGCAGTTATACTTTGACAATTCAGATGTAAATCTTGAAATGTCTGTAAGTATTCATGACAAATGCAGATTTACCATTTAAAACAAAAGGACATGACTTCTTGATGTTCACATCAAAGACTAGTGATGGATGAGAGCATGCTAATCAAATGACAAACCAGAAGGAACACAGAGAGAAATGAAGATCTCCTTCCTAAATTAAGATATAAAACATTCTAAAATTATACACACAAATATATACATAAGTTTGAATAGCACATTGTGTATGCATAGGAACTTGCTATCTTCTCAGGTAGACATGCTACAAATACTAACTACAATAACTGCCAATTTACTTAAGGTCAGAAGAAGCCACACACAGTAAAGAAAATCAAACATCGGCTTTGATCAGTTCCAGTTAATTGCTTATGAATTTACATATTCAGAAGCAATTTTAGCTTTCCTATATGAAAACTCCCAAGCAATGAGAGAGAATAATTTAACCATTTGGTTTTTTTATAATTTGTTTCCTCTTGCCTTAGTTCTAGGTTTAAATTATGCTTATGTGAAATTATACTTATGTAATTTAAAATTGCATAAAATCAATGTAAACATTACTGAAACAAAAACATAGACTGTTTATGTGGGATGTGATATTGCAACACAAAATTAGAACTTCAAAACCAAATTTTTGTTGTAAACTTTTATGTTTTTGATACTCAAATAATCTTATTTCAGTGTCTTGCTTTATGTGTACCCAAAATGCATCAAACTAATTATGTATGTTTAACAAGAACAGTTAAACATCAAGAACTTTGCTTACTAAGCATGAGAGTCACAATCACTGTCAGTGAGAAAGCCTAAACTTTCTTAAATTTGGAAATTTGCCTGCAGTTGCAAGGTCCAATGAGGTTAAATGATACTTTCACAAAGTATTTGTGAAATGATTCAACTCCTTGAAATGCACCTTTCTCTTTCTCCTTTAAGCAGGTAGTAAGTATAAAACAGATCCCTCTGATACCTGTTTCATTAAACTGCAACGAGAGAATAACTTCTTGATATCCTCAAGAAAGTGTCCTAGTCACTCTAGTTCTGACCAAAGAAAGAAAAGCCACCTTGCTAACTGGAGAACTATTCATAAAATGTACTTGTTTATACCTTGCTGTAGTTATGAAATCTACAAATAAAGTACTAAAAAATGTAAATATGCTGTAATTCAGAATAACTGCATTAGAAAAAGAGTTCCCCACATACAGTCTTCAAGAATTTACAAGAAGTAACATTATATAATCTGTAGAAAGGTACATAATTAAATATAAACTGGTGACGCTGAGGGTGAAAAATATATTTGAATTAAAAATATTCTTCATGCAAAAATATTACTATTATTGTTAAAATAATTTTAAGCTGACCCTTTAGGCAGAAAGACATTCAAAGTAAAGAATTATATAATGCCTGTTTGAAGTGTAATGTTTAAAAAAATACACTGACACCAAGAATCACTTTGCTCTGCTACTCAGAAGTCCTAATAAGACACATCTGATGATGTGCTTAATGCAACTTATCCAAATACCCTGAGTGCCTCCTTTAATGCAGGATTAGCGCCCTAGGAAAGCAGATTCTTGTGCTCTGGCAACAGTTTCAACTCTGGGTAGTTTCAATACATGCTTTTCAGTCTCATCTTTAATCCAGAGAGACTGCTCTCACAGAGGCTGAACAGTAACTTGGGACTCCACAGTGACACTGTATTTCTTTTTGCCCAAGCCAAGATTTCCTGGACAAAAGGAATTTGTGCAACTGTGTGTAAATGTGACTACTGTCCATTAACTGGCCAGGGACTACTGAATCTACCCATTTTATACCTCATATTTCTCTTAGATTGTGCACTAACCTCACCTGTCTCATGTTTTTATGTGCTTTATTTACTGTGACTCCTATCTGTAATCAGTTACTGACATTACTTATTTCTTTTCCTATATTAGTACAAATAGTTCTATATCTACATATAGTAGTTTGTCATTTAATGTATTAAAGGCTGCTTAAGACACAAGTAGATTCTTCCACCTCTTGGACCTTTTTTGAAAAATTTACTGGATGCCCAATATATATAATATTCAATAGCATGTGAGAATAATTTTTATGCAACACTGATAGTTAGAAAGATAGATAACTCAATTATTAGATCATCTATCAAAATATTCAGATGTATAAGAGGCTACTAAAAAGATTGATGACTGAGAAAGTCCACTGATTCTCTAGCCATCATATTCACACATTTGGCTAGACAACATTTTTCGCTGCCTTCACAAGCAAGCTTCATTACCCATCACTCCACTGAAAAGAGTTTATTATGAGGCTGCCATCTTGGCAAGACTATTATTTAGATGATAAATGTTGGGGGAAAAAGTGTGTCTAGATTTTTTTTTTTTAAGATGAGCTTTTTGACAGATAAAACAAACAGCATCTACATTTCTAATTAACTTAAATTTGGCATATACAAATACAGGTCAGTAAAGCTATGATATGCCACTAGATTATGTTCTGTCTGAATTTTGCCCTTCATTTGTAAAATGTAAATTAACTAATTAGAAGAAAAGCAGCATTATTTGTGACAAAATGCTGCTTCCACTTCTTTGCTTTCTGACATTTATGATCAACTGTAGTCTTTCATTCTAACTTCTTATAGATGGATAATTATGCTCATGCTAATTTATTAGGCTTTATTATTTTAAACCAAATGAAAACTTGAGATTTCTGAAGGCTAGGAAGCACAACACACCGCAACACACAGCTAAATCACACAGTTGCCAGCTTCACTTCATTCACAATATTATGCTGTTTACATGTATATGTTGTACGAAGATACCGCTTTCAGTGTTCAAGTACCTGACTCAAAGGAAAATCTCTATTAGTATTAAAATTTCCTCAAAATCTCTGTATCATTTTGTGCACGATGTATAGTAAAAATAATATACTTATGATTTGTTCCTTAGTACTAAGAGTTAAATTTTGCTTTATACTCCTACTATCCTCCTCAACTATCATTTGAAATGGATTAAAATAGCAAATATAGAATTACACAAAAGAAGGGGGAGTTGGTCATTCTTGAATGTCAGCCCAGCACCTTGAGCTTGTTAAATAAAAAATACATGATATCATAGTTTACAGGAATTCTTTCTGCTTTGGTTTGGTTCAGTTTTAACTATCACTAGGTAGATAAAGACTCAATACTAAGAAATACATTGAAAACGTCAGATGTAAATGTCAATTAAAAATTACAAGGAATTCTGAAAGGTAAGGTCTGTGGGGGGTTGACATTCTTTGACATAGTGGAGTGTCTGCAACCAGGCCCTTGGCAAGCATAGCAGGATCTATCCTGTCAGCTCTTATCGTACATAAACCTAGATGCTTGTCTAATCTGAATGAGAAATACCAGGAAAACCGGAGCTGAAGCCTTGCAGTAATGTGGACAAAAGCTGAAAATGCTTTATCTGCACTACATGAGTCTCCTGTGACATGATAATACTTAAGACAGTACAGAGAAAGATAAGAAAAAAATAGTTTAAACAAAACTATGTAGAGTTTCATTTACTACTTTTTAAGTCTAAAATGTAACAATCTAGCTTAAGTAATAGAACTAAATTATAATGAAAATCCCAGTTCATGTCCACATTAAACACAATATCTAAAGAGAATGACACATGAAAATATGTATTTTATTATTATTATCAATCATTCAAATGTAAATGCTAATACAATATGGTCTGTTCTTTCTTTGCTTTGACAAAAATTAGTTTTGATACAAAATAAAACAACCTAAATTGCTCAGCCAAACAATTAACATTATAGCAATGGATATATTATAGCTTATTTATTATATTTATTATAATGTATTATTATAGCTAGGCATAAGCCGTGGTTTCAATGGAAAATGTCTTTAGGCTGTTATCAAGCATGTTGTTAAATAGGGGATGACTGGCAAAATCTAAAAGCGTTACTTTTGAGCTAAAGCAAAAAAAAAAAATTCATAAACAACATGTTTATTTTTATACTGTTCATGTGTCATTAAATAAAGATAACAATTATTCATGTCAAATGCTCTTGGAAATTTGCTAAATATATCTAGAAGACCTATGAAGTGCAGAGGTAAGCGTATAGATATGTCTGTGTGTATGTATGTGTGAGTGTACACATACATCTCTGTTTATCTTGCAGCAGAACAGAGAATGCTACAATCTTCACAAATTAAACCATCAAATCCGTATACTAGCATAAAATCACACTATTCACTGCTTTTCATTCTCTTATTGTCTATAATCAAATGTAACTTGCTCATTGCTACTAAGGTTAGCTAGTTGGCACGGCAAATTTCAAAAAAGGTGAATTCTTTTTGAAGAAACTTATCAATACATTGTTCTAAGCAGCAAAAATAATCATGAATTCTTCTATCTACATCCATTTTTATTTAAGATGAATTTCCTAATTCAAGTGGATCCAGGAGGAAGAGAAAAGGAGCAGAGCAAAACACAGCATGTGTGAAAAACTACAAGCATTAGATAGCTAAACAAACCCTAAATCCCTCAGTATTGCAGTAAGGTCAAAACCTTTCAGCATTGTAACAGTGTGTCAAAATATGTCAACAAACCATCATACTGCAAGAAGAAGAATGACCTTTCAGTTCCTTATGTTTGGGCTGCCAATGAAGCTTTGGATACTGGGTATGCATGAACAGTTTTCCTAGCCACTTGACAAATGCAACTCCCAAGGTTTCCTCCAAGCTGTTATATCACTGGCTTTTAACTCACCAGGACAACTTTTTAAACCATTTGCAAGTGGAGAATATTGATCTTGTTATAGAACAGACATCCCCAAATCCACAGCATAACTTCCTCTTCCCCTACGACCTCCAGTCAGACAATTACTTAAACAGTCTTCACAGTAACTTGTCGAACCATTTTAAACAGCTACACAGAAAAAAATGTATATAATTCTGATATTCTGATTCAGCCTTTGCTTACATATGATTCATCCTTATAGTCAACTGCAAATGAGGTTGAACAGAACACTATTCTCAAAAAACCCTAAGAACACATCAGCCATGTTTGTGAATGAAATACAATCCTTTGCATTTTTTCTGTTCTAATTTATCTGAAATACCTTTTTTTAATCTACAGGACTATACGATTATTTTACTATGACAGTTAGAAACTGAAGTCTCAAGATCAGATATAATACATTAATTAACAACACATTTAATCACAAACTCAGTTTTTCAAAACTGGTGCTTACTATTTCAAAATTACCTATAGAAAACTTGCTTTTCTTTATTCCTTCAAAAAATCAGAACCACAGGACTAGCAACATTTAGAACACACGAAACTGGGGAAAGGAATTTAGTATAGGGATGATTTACCATTCTTATTCAAAGAAAGGATGAAATGCTTCTCTTTCACCATGTGAAATTATCTTTAGTTTAATGTCAGTGTCAAATATGACATTTTCCTACGGTCTTCCTCACATATAGTAGTTTCTTTAGCTAATAATGGCATCAAGCTTTCTCCTGGGACTCTCTAAAAATTACATTCCAGGATGTACATATGCCTTAGCCAGGCTTGCAGAAGATAGGAAATGTAAATTGCTGTATTTGAGTTTATAGCTTCTTACAGCAAGTCACTGACAGTGTATCTACTAATTACTATTTGAACCGTGTTGCTGATCTCTATATGCCTCAGAAAACAGCAGTCATACCTACCAGCTCTGACTAACAGACTTTGACATCTAGGGCTCCAATTTTTATTTAAGTTCGAAAAAATTATAAAATTAGACACTATGGGAAAAGAAAAAACAGCAGCATTCATTTAAACCCTAAAATAATTTACAATATGCTCTTAAACCCTGTTTTAATGCACAATCTGTGTTACTTCATGCTCTCCAAATTACCTTTGGTGATAAAGACTGTTCAACAGTTTTTATCCTCATGGTTACAAGAAATACAACAATGTAGGCCAGTGAACAATGAAAAGTGTGGTATCTACTACACGTGCACAAAACGATTATATTTCGTGTGTGCAGCTCTCTTGTTTACTCAGTTATAGTGAAAGCTACAGCCTGCTCAGTGGTTGTCACCACTTTGAAGGAACAAACATATTGAGGGAAGAGACTAAGCACACAGATCATTTTATACTAAGTTTGTTCAGAATACAGAATAGCTTTTTTCTAAAACATCACTCTGCAAATCAGTCTGGGAATATGTTTTTCTTTACTTGTTTTCTTTTCCTGTCTCTTTATTATTGAAAATTCTCCATATCTAAACAGCATCTTAAATTACAACTGTGCAAACCCACTGCCAAGGTACACTTTGTACATTTTTAATGTGAAGCTTAATTTGAAGATGAGGTTGCAGTGCAGCACTGCAACTGAAAATTGCTTAACAATACCATTGATGTATGAGCCATAAAAAACCTTGCTAAGCTGTCCCTGCAGAACTCAGAGTAATAAAAAGGTGTTCTTTTGCACTGAGGTGAACAGACATGGTTGACTGCATCTAGGGAGCTGTTCTGTTAAATGAGAAAGTGCCATTTCTTTCCTGTCAGTACAGACCAATTTAAGACACTCACAGATTTAGTTAGCACAGAATACAAGATTTAATGAAACACACACATAACAGCAAACAAACCACAGCTATGTTCAAAGTTTTCAGGCAGATTGTGTGTAGAATTAAACTTATGTCAGTGACAGATGTGGGAAAAAAAAACTAGAAGCTTTTCCAGTTTTGCTCCTACTTCTCAGAGAAACAATAAAAAGGCTGAAGGGAAAAGGTCTAAAACTTCTCACCTTCATTCCTTTCAAAGTATCTAGATGTGTATTTCTATCCACATCTAACAGGTGATGTTACAGTTTTTCTCTCCAATTTCATTTTGGCTTTAAGATCAATCAACAGATCAAGTTTACTAAACCCTAAACTATCAGCTGAGTATCATGATATCTCTATTGTGAACTGATGCATCTTCTCCAAATGATTCCTCCTTCAAGAGGAGAGGAGACACACAGCTGTGGTGAATTGACTGGGAAGCTCCTTCTCACTTGAGAGATCCTTGCACAGGCTGATTAAATCATACAAAATTGATTCACAGTTTGTGCAGCTATACCTGTGTCTTTTTGTATAAATAGTTTCAGACAGCAATGAAAGCTAACTGCCTCACCTACATGCAACCTGATCTGCCAACAAGTGTTCACTACCCAAAGGTCGTATTAAAAGAAACTGCAGTAACTCAGAATTGATTTCAGAAGATGTGATACTATCAGTTTGGCCAAGCAGCATCAAAATTAAAACTAACAAGATTTGTTCTTTAAAAAAGACCCACAGGAAATCTTCCTGATTTCCATGGTCAACCTATCACTAAATTCAGGATTCAGGGAGCAACAAATTTCATTATGGAGATTTCTAGTCTCCTTTATATGAATGTAAGGTCACAATATTGAAGAGCCAACATTTTTTGCAGTTGTTTGCAATGCGAACAGCTACAACAGAAGATATGGCAAAACCTCAGAACTACTTCCAAACCAGTCTTATCGATCCACATGTCAGTTCAGTCTAGCTTTTGCAAAATTAAAGGTACTTAACCAACAGCACAGTGAGAGATGTTATTCCATTTTTGAATTTGCAATATTAATTACTACAAGATAACATTAAAATGAAGTTAGCTATGTCTTCGTTTCCTGATAAAAACATAAGAGAAGTTTATTTTGGAAAGGTCAGATTCCAATGGTACACGCTGTTGTCAAATGTTTTACATGTTTTAAAGCTCAAAACAAAATGTGGATAGCCATTTTGTTCAGCACAAAACAAGACAGAAACTACAACTTCGACTTTGCAGTGGCAGCTTTACTGCAAACAACAAAGGGACCAGTGCCTTCATCCTAATTATCTACTCAACTTTCACCCTATCTCAACTTGGTATCTTTATACTCATGTTATCTATTTAAAATTCACTTTTTGGAGCTGCTTTTCTCTGATACCATCACAGATTCTGGTTGTAGGATTCCGGTTATTTCCTGTAGTATAATGTCTTCATCCAACAACTGACAGTCTTCCTGAGCTTCCCATTACCTTGATTCAAGTTTTCTAGCATTGTCAAATAAGAGCAGGTCCTTTTCATGTCAATCCAGAATGTTGCTGCAGAGCATGATTCTGAACCCTGATGGTGTAATTCTCAAGATTTCCACTTCTCTGCTGTTTCCTGTAGAATCTGTTTTTAAATTATTTTCCAAGCCAAGACTAAGATATTTTCACCTTGACATTTCTCATATTCAGCTAAATACTAACGACTGCTAGACTAGCACCTGATGTTGGCACACGCTGTCTCTTCGTTGCATGTTCACATTTGTGTCATCTTCTCTACTAACCCTAAGATTCCATTGATGCTCTCTTGTGAACACTGAGCAGACTTCTAAATTTATGCTTTTAAAAGTCCTTATTAAAGCTTTCATTTACTCATGACATTCCCTTACTCACTACCTTGCTTAGGGTTCCACCACATACAAACATGGAATTAAAAGATGCAGCATCTTGTTTAGGATTTTTTTTGAAGAAAAATCCTCCAGTTAGGAGGCTTCTAATACCATGGAAAGATATATAAATATACAATAACAACTATTATAAGAATAAAGCAGAATTATTTCAACCATTTTAAAATAAAAGATCTTTATACAAATACCATCAATGTGTTCAAAAATTCTGTCTGGTATAACTAATCTCCCTGCTTATGTTCCTGCAAATACTTACTGCACTTTTTAGCTTGAAGATAACTGTTATCACTGTTTAAAACATAGATAACATACAAAAACCTTTATTAAAAAACAAAAAAGAAACAGTGAAACAATACTGTCCTAGATAGAATGAGCAATAAAGTTCTTTACACACATGGCCCACTTGGTTTGTGAAGATTTTATAACAAATCTGGCAACTTGCAGGTATTACAAAACATTACAGCAAAATCTTCCTTCAAAGTCAAGTACTAAAAAAAATGACATATAACTTCCATATCAAAGTAACTTAATCTGTCATCCAGCATCATTGTAAAATCACCATACATATCTGCTGCACTTTAACAATTATGATGTGAATTTTTCACAAGTATTTCAGGATCCCAATTTGACATACTGATTAACGACATTCAAAATGCCAGATCAGTAACATATATTTTGTTCACATGGCTTAATATGATACAAAAGTCACTAGTGTTCTTTTTTTTCCCAGTAACTGCAGCTCTATTTACGTGTAAGGAAAAATAACAGAAATGTACCTGTTCCAGTAGCTCCAAAACTGGTCCTGCAAGTAGGCTTGGTGGCTGCTTTCATCACCAAATGAGGCTTTGCTTTCAATCCAGTGAATTATATGCCCTTCAACAGCTAGGGTGACAGCAGAAAATAAAGTGAACTCTGAAAATCAAGCCTGAAAGAATGTGCTTGGGAATATCCTATTTATCCCACAATCTACCACATAATTCATGCTTGCAACAGACTTATAGATATGTAAAAATATCTTTCTAATATGCACACAGGACTTTTTTTTTAAGTACCAAAAATATATTAAGGGCCAGTTATATCAAATACAGTTTCATTACACCCTGTTCTATTTATCTGCATTTATTCTAACACAAACAGAATGTAAAGAAAAAGACACTAGAGTAAGGTGCAATTGCACCCTACTTTTACCCTCACTTTGCTAGAAAGGACTTGTCAGGAAGGAATTGAAAACTTCTGGTGATTAACAAGAACAGTTAGCTAAGGTGCTAAAACCAGAAACTTCTCACCAATCAAGAGTGGAAGGTGTGAAACTGACAAGAAAGTTTATCATAGATATATATCTGCTTTCTTACTTTTGCAAAATCAGTAATGCTTCACCAGATAGGAATTAGAAATAAGAAGGCTCATGTGAAAAAATGTGAATTTGAATTTCTGTTTCTTTCAATGCTGTGGGTTTTATTTTAATGCATGTCTTTCCTCATTTCTTGCAGGAGTGAATTTCTAACATTAATACTTTTTTTTTTTTTTTTTTTTTGGTAAAAGGAAATTCCTCTCTGAAGAAGATAACATAATTTTGCAGGAGAAATCATAAGAATCACTCTAAAGGACCATTCTTTCCCCAAAAAGGTAATGTGGAGTATCATTAATGAGGTCTTCAAAAACTTTTCCTTTATTTTGAGTTCCCTATGATATCCGTAGCCATGATGTCTTAGCCTAAGTTCAACCTACAATGAGGCAACCAAAGGGCATGCAGACCCAGAAACACAGTACAGAAATATCAGAAGGGTCTGTGGCAGCACATCCACTACATCCTGTAAAATTACTTGGAAAATCTGGGTAAATAACTCATGAAGCCACCACACTAAACTCTATGTACCACCACTACCTGCTGACAGTAATCAAATTAATTTATCATAGAATCATAGAATAGTTTGGGTTAGAAGGGACCTTCAAGGGTCATCTAGTCCAAACCCCCTGCAATGAGCAGGTACATCTTCAACTAGATCAGGTTGCTCAGAGCCCCAGCCAGCCTGGTCTTGAATGTTTCCATCTACCACACCCCTGGACAACCTGTGCCAGTGTTTCACCACACTCATGCTGCCATTATCCCTTGTCCTATCGCAACAGGTCCTAATAAGAAGTTTGTCCCATCTTTCTTATAGGGTCCCTTTAAGTATTCAGAGGCCTGTACTGTGTAGGCTTATACTACTACATCCTCCACCCACCTCCAACACCTTTAGACTCCAGGAGATAAAACAGCTGATGCATAAACTGTGTAGTCAGTTGAGAAGCAATTTCTAAGAAACATTTGACTTTCCTAGCTATGTACTGAGTCATGAAGAAGAGGATCCAAGGACTGCCGTACATTAGTTTGGATCAGACAGCAAGTAGAAAATTATTTCCTGCCAATCTCAAGTGAATGAAATAATTTGAAGAAAGTAACGCACTATCACTATTCAGATTTTTAGAGACAAATCCATGCAAATACTTTAATGGTTATTTTTAACCTTCTTCCTAGTAGGATAATATTACAAACCAAGGAATTCTTTTGGGCGTAGTCCAGTTTGCCTTCTCAAGCATTAAAAAAACTAGCTCCATCTAGTTGCTTTTCTGGCTTCCATCTAATCAGGTTTCTGAATAGCTGGGATATAACCTTATCTGTTTCTAACATAAAAGTGAGCATCTTAATACCAAGTACATATTGTGTATATTGTAGTCTACACTACTGGGGAATCTTATCAATGTATATAACTATCTGAAGGGCACGTGTTAAAAAGAGGGAGTCAGGCTCTTTTCAGTGGTGCCCAGTGACAGGACCAGAGACAATGGGCACAAACTGAAACATGGGAAGGTCTGTCTGAACATCAGGAAACACCTTTGTACTAGGAGGGTGTCTAAGCACTGGCACAGGCTTCCCAGAGATGTTGTGGAGTGTCCATATGTGGAGGTATTCAAAACCTGTCTGGACATGGTCCTGGGCAACCAGCTCCAAGTGACTCTGCTTGAGCAGTTGACCATCAGAGGTCCCTCCCAGCATCAGCCATTCTGTGATTCTGTCATGCCACAATCTTCCCTGCTATCTTTAGACTTGATAAAAACAACCATTCCCTCAGCCCCTCAAGTCCTTGGTAGCTTCCAGAGACCCTCCACAAATACGAGTTATGGAAATGAGGGAGTAGAAATTTACTGAAAACTCTCCCAAGCATGGCTTGACAAGAGTAAATTGCAGAGAATCGGGATGCCAAATCTCACTTCCAAATTTGGTGTGGTTCAGTTAAAAAAGATATGTTTTATTTTGTACATATAAGCTCTTATTAACATCACTACCATTTTTCTTTTTTGGAAACTTTATTAGGAACACAAATATCATTAAGAAAAGTCTTTAAAAACTTTTCAGATGACGCTCATATATATAGTTATTTATCTATTGGATAACAGATTATTGTGCTGAAATCTTAAGCGCTTCTGAGTAGTGAACCAATTTACAGTACACACTTAACTCCTTATACTTGTGTGCAAACCAGTTATCTCAGTGAGAAAACCAACTGTTGTCAATATGAAGAACAAAAACCTAGTCATGTATTTGACTTTCACACAGTGATTTCAGCCTAGGCATCTGCACAGACAGGTACTAAGGTCTATGGAGGTGAAGCAGAAGTCTTTTGGCATGAAAGCCAATTTACAAAAAGTGAATAATAATCCTTTACACTTGTGCAACATGAATGTTTTTTCTTCCATGGCCCAGCTATTAGGTCATCTGATTACTTTCTTACATAGCCTCAAAATACAGATGAAATTTGACATGACCTTTATACCTATTTTTATTCCTTCTTGCTTCTTGCAATGCAGGCTTTTTTAAAAAATAGAGAACTGCAGAGTTGTATTTAGATGCAAAGTGATGCCAAAAGAATAACTGTACAATGACAAACCTTTATGCAATGACTTACAGGTGTAATGGTAATATACTGTTAAGGTTGCTTTGAACTGATTTGGTGTACAAGTTTAAGACAATTATGGATATTTCAGAGTTGAGTTCACAAAGACAGTGAGCAGAGCAAGTTAAAGGGAGTAGGGGGTTTTTATTGTTTCCTGTTTCTGTTTTTCTTTTTTCCTTTTTGTGATGATGAGACAAAAACATGCAGAGACCAAAGAGGAAACACTGGGTAATACTACTTATGATCAAACCTCTCTGACTCATGCTAGAAGTTCTTAAAATTACTGGGTAACTACTGAAAGAAGAGACTAATTTGTAGTGTCCTATAATATACTTCACTTAAGTAGCCATAATATTTTAGCATGAACATTTGTACACTAAATAAAATAATAAAAGTACTTTAAAAGGACTTACCTACTGGCACCTCTAAAATGAAGTCTGGTGTTTTGTCATAACCCTTTGCACGAAGTTGATCTTCAGCTATATATAGAGAATAAGAACTATTTTATTAAGTAGACATCAGGATAATTAATTTTATTTTAAATAAGAGTGCAAGAATTACTAATGTAGTCATACATATCTTTCTTATGCATGCAATGCTGTGTCAGATTAAATGAACCTTCCTGGAAAACCTGAAGCATGGATATAAAAAATGCTTCTTTGTCATCCCTGCATTTTTATGTCTTCATTATAAACATCATTAATTCAAGCTGTCATACACTATTTTATAACCCCCAAATATTCAAAATAAAGAAGTATATTCACTGATTGCAAGAAGAGTATCTGCACATTAGGAGATTGTTAAGATTAATCCTACCAACACCACAAATGAAAATATACTGTAGTTGCCTTCTTGGCTTTATTTTAATGTCAGCATAAAGCTGTTTAAAAAAAGAACAAGAAATTCTGTCTCTTTCAGAAATTTATTAAAGGAGAAGCCATAACTTTAGTTTCTCTTGCATTTGGCATTCTATAGAATTTATCCAATTTCAAAACACATAAATATTTAGAAATTCTGTTAACATTAACTATACAACTCTATTGCTTATAAATATTAGAGCTGAATATTTCAAGAAACAACAAGGAACAAGCAAGATAAAACTGCAGAAGACAAAAGACACTTCCTTTAAAAGAAAAAAAAAAAAAAGAAACACCTTAACTATTGTCCTTGATTTCTGGTACCATTACATTGGTATTTCTGAAACACCATTTCTCCATTAGAATTTGGAGTGACCTGGTCATTCAATTCCAGGCATGGCTTTCTGTCTTCACCCAAGCTCAACTAATGGCACTACCTAGTAACAAGTAAGGCTGTGTAGCCCCTTAACACCTACTGGGCTGTTGACATTGTCATGCATCCCATTCGCCTTTCTACATCACCTTTGATTAAAATTAATGGTCCATTCTCACTGTTGGGTAGCTTATTTCCAATCCATTTACCAGGTTAGGACAGTAGTTTCATGGCCAATGTTCAGAACTCAGTTTTAGAATACTTTGTGCATATCCTGAAAGGTCAGCAGTTTGAGTCCAAGTAACATTTTAATGTTAAGAAAAGCTCACACTCTTAGAAATCAAAATATTTTAGAAGTGCCTAAAGCAAACTTCCCTCCTCTTTCTCACTGAAGAATATAACTGTGAAGTATTTTTTTTTATATAGGGAACTAGTACTGGAAGTGGCACAGGAGCTATTTTGGGAAGTTGCACATTCACTTAACTGTAAATGGCAATGGTTGTTTATTCTTTTTGATAGTTGTGTATTTCTTTTGAAATCTGACAGTATTTCTTCACTGTAAGCATGCAATATTGCAAATACAAGTCTTTGCAAAGCAATACTTCATTATGTCACCCAACCAGCTATTAAACTTTTCTAGGATTTGGAGACAGGCTTGCTTGTTGGCTATTTTTTCAAAGATTGTCAGGTACATTGACAAAACAAGGTTCTAATTTAGCAGAACCTATGAATAGAGAGTTTTATGCTGTAAGATAAAAAATGAATTAAATGTTCTTAGTAACCCCTCAATTTTGATAAAAATAAATAATAGTTCAGTTTTATCCAACTGAATTTAACTCTATCCTGGTCTTGATTGTTTAAAACAGTCAGAAAAAGACAACAGGATGTCCCAGCTGAAATTTTTATGAAGAAGCATAAGTGACAATAGAAAGTTCAGTCTTTTCTATCGCATCTAACAAATGGTAGTGTCACAAATTCAGGGAAATATACCTTAAAAAAATCCACTGAAAATCAAGACAGATGTAAAAACACCTCCTGATGGCTCAGTTTAGCAGGTCTCTGAACGGTAGTTTGCATCAGCATTACTTTTAATATTCTTCAGCAGACTTTTTTTTAAGTACATCCCATTACTTATAAAATCATTTGACACTAATGCACGGCTTGAAAAAGAACATTTTTGTTAGTTTGTTTTAAATTCGTTTCTGAATGTTTTCCCGTGTTTTCTCCTAACATATTGGGTTACAATAAACATTGAAAAATATGCTAAAACCCACGTTTATTATTGATACGTGTTGTCTATCATGTGCAGGAGCATAATTATATATTACTCTTTCTTCTCTTTCCTCAAGTATTTGAAGCTTTATAACTTTGCAGAACAAAAAAAAATTACAGAAACTCCCCACAGTCACCATAATTTTTTTTTTCTTAAAAACACAAACCCCACCAAAAGAAAAGTTCTGCCTTTTCAGCCCAGATGTGTTTCACATTGGTCCAGAAGCTACAGAGGTAGCATTCTGCACCTTCAAATGTCTTTTATCTCTTGCATGGATGAAGGGAACAATTTAACAACTGCTTGAAAGGCAGTCAACAGCAGCCTGGACAGTTATATTTATGCATCCTCAGATTTGAAAATTACATTGAAACAGCCCTAATAAGTAGTTATTCTACAGATTTCCCATTAATTTAAATTTCCAACAAAACTGGAGCTTCATCTTTACCATAAGTTCACACTCCATCATAACTATTTAACACATCATTGTTCTTGTACTAGCCTCTGGATATGACCAAGAAACTAAACATTCTTCTGTTGGTGCATGGATGAACAGCAACTGCAAACTTAAGATTACAGTAGAAAACACTGATCAGATTTCATTATTTATTTCTAGGCTACTATTGAGGGACATCGTGGTGGGAACCAAAGGACGATAAGATTCCAGACAAAGGTCAGCACCTTTCCATTACAGCTAAAAGCTTTCCTAATATATTCATGGCAAATATATAAACAAACAAAGATCCTATATAGAAGCTAGACATTCCTGGCTTTTCAGTATGGCAATTGAAGCTGTTAGCCTTTTTTGAGAGAATGCTTCCATTGATCACTTTGATCTAAGGCAAAGTGACAAAGACTTGAGAGCTGTGCTTTTGCTGAAGAGAGGACGTGGTATATGATGTGCTTGTCATGAACAGTGCATTAATAAGATGCAAACCACATTATTTTGTACAGGTTTTCAAGCAATTTCTGTGTGAATTCTGATCCGTAGGCTTTGAAAGTTAACTACTCTAGAAACAGACAAATTATGTCCCAGACCTGAAAAGCTGTTTCATGCTCCAAGACTATACTGGGGCTATTTATATTCACTGTGTCCTTGATTGTGCTTTCTTCTCCTGGAACAGACTCCCTGTTGCCCAGGTCAATGTAGCTGACACAAAACCCCTTACTACTATTGGAGAATAGTACACTGGAATAGTGCACTAATATGGAAACCGAAGAATTCTGTGTCTTTAACACGTGTTAAGAAGTAATGGAATTGTGAATACAGAAATCTAAGTAATAAGGCATCTTCAGAACTGGAATGCAGTCTTACTCATAACCTAACAAAGCTTGAATTTGTTGACCCATAGGAAATACTGTCGTCTCTTCTGTTTTCTTCAAGCAGTTTTGGAACTAATTTTTCAGAAAGGTTTTAATGCATGGGATTCAGTAGGGTTCAGTTTAAATCACACCTAGAACCTTAAAAACATATGCAATGCACAGAAATAATAAACACAACCACTTAAGATGCCTTAAATCATGACTAAAGAGTATTTCAGCATACATAAAATGTAAACAATAAACTGTCTCATTTTATATCCTTATATTCTAATGCATTAACCCATTCTAGATATTTTGATTTGACAGCACAAATTTTTTAGAGCTTATTTCTAAAGACAAAATTGATGCTTATCCAAGGTCATGAAACATTAAAATTTAAATCTGATTTATGTGCTACACAAGCTTGCACAAGCCAAATAAAATGATTATCGTTGGGTTGAGGATCCATTAGTGAGTCATCTAGTCCATTCCTTTGTATCGTGACAGGATTGATTTCATTACCAGCTTTGATGGATGATTGTCAAGTCTAGCCTTGAATTTTTCATTGAAGGTGATTCCATAACCTTCTCTGGCAGGCTGTTTTATACTTATTGTGCCTAGAACTGTTCAGTATTTTAACTCAACATCATCTATGCAATTACAGCTTAAGTCTATTACTTCTATCTCTACTCTTATACCGAAGTAGGAAAAACTACCTCCTCACATTTCCATAGTGTCATATTCATGTGAAATAGTTATTCCTGTCTTTCTTTCTTTCTCTTTCTTTCTTTCTTTCTTTCTTTCTTTCTTTCTTTCTTTCTTTCTTTCTTTCTTTTTCCTTCCTTCCTTCCTTCCTTCCTTCCTTCCTTCCTTCCTTCCTTCCTTCCTTCCTTCCTTCCTTCCTTCCTTCCTTCATTTCCTTCATTTCCTTCCTTCCTTTCCTTCCTTCTTTCCTTCTTTCCTTCCTTCTTTCCTTCTTTCCTTCCTTCTTTCCTTCCTTCTTTCCTTCTTTCCTTCCTTCTTTCCTTCCTTCTTTCCTTCCTTCTTTTTTTTTTTTAATATACTTTCCAATTTCTTAAATTTGATTAAGGCTTCCAAAATTTTAATCAGAATCTAGTTCTAGGAGAGATCATAGTTTCTGGTAAAACCAGCAAAATTCCCTGATCACGCAAATTTAGTACAACACTCAACCATCAACAAAAGAGAGCATTTCACTTTGTTATTTTCTCATCACACAAGGACTCCAAGATTTAAGAAGTTTATCACAATAAGAGAAATGATGCTTTAAACACTAATCATTGTTTTAATGACACTCACATACAAGAAACATAGTGCAGGCTAAAAGAAAAAAAATTAAAATAACTTCCTAATTAATTAATCCTTAAAACACTTTAAATATAGGGATTGTGAAGAGTGCTTGCATTGGTTGGGAGGCAGAGGGCAAACATTCAGCAGAAACTGCACAGAAAGCTAAACGAGTGAATCCTCTAACAGCTCTTTAATACATAAAGCATTTTGAAGCTAATATTTCTTATGCTTCCTCCTAAGTCTCATAAGGCCTAGATTATGGCTAATATCTCATGACATCAAAAGTAATACTGCAGCAGATATTAAAGCATTTTTTTCAGCTACTTATTCTATAAAATATTAATTGCAAGTCTGTGCATGTGCTGTATATATAGGGTATTAGGTAACTGAGTTCCTGCTCAGTTCTAAATCAATAAAAGATAACATGTACAGCATCAATCATTTTTTACTCTTCTTTTACTACCTAATACAAAGAGCATCGAGGCTTATTTTTTTCCTAAATAAACAGTCACTGAAATCTCTGAAGTTAAAGATTCACTGGCTAGGATTCTCACCTATGAAAGAGAGATTTTTTTCCAAAAGCATTTCTCGCAGCAAGACTTCGTGCTCATGCCCAATAGCACTGATAGCTTTAGGTTAAGAAATGGAAGATTACCTTGGAAAAGAACCAACTCAGAAAAACACCATAGGTAAAGTAATTAATGGTAAAATTACTTGCCTTCATCTGCATTTCAGAAGTGATCAGTGATTTGAGCTCCCTTACAAGAATTAGCACTTTGTGAAAATCAGACTACTGTATCATCAGCATACATTTCACAAAATTAAGTCCCATTAGATCCTACTTATTCAGTATAAATAAGGGTATTATTTCCATTTTTGCTTTACTCACCCAAACTTAAAAGAAAGTGTGAGCTTAAAATGTCTCATTAAATACCTTTTAAGTTGCTCTTTACTGACTAGTGTACCGATTTTCTAAGTCAGCAAAGAATGAAATAAACTGTTTTTTCCTTTATATTCTGAAATTGATAGGCACTACCTTCATCTGAAACATCTTATTGTAACAAAACATCCTTTTAATTGATTTTTCAAAAGCATGAACTAATGTCAAGGAAGGATGAAATAATATTTTACAGTGAAGTCCTTTTCACTTCACTGACGGCCTGTTGATCCAATGTGCTATTCTTAGCAATACGTAAAAAAGTCATCAAATATTTTTAATATATTCTCTTGGAGGTCTAAGTTCTATTCTGGAAGCTTTTAAGAAGAATCTTATGGAATATCATTATAAAGGATCTTACATTAAAAACAGTTAAATTCCTAATTCTGTTTAGAGTAACTTCTGAAAACTTAAAACTACAGATCACCTTACCATTAATTACTTAATTTACATCAACACTTAATGCTGAACAGTAAAAAACATAATTATATGGAATCATTTCATATATATATATATACACACACACAGTTTTTACCAATTGAAACTATATATTATGTTAAACTCAAATAGCATTACAGAACTGAAAGGGGCAAATGAAGAATAGCAAAAAATGTAAGAAAAATACTGCAAACAGAATTTATAATGCACCATAAGCAGAAACACTTAGACTTAGTCTATAATAATACCTGTTATTGATGTATGGCAATGACCATGGGGCAAAACTTGTAAATAACCTCACAAGCCATTTTCTACTCATGCAATCTAGCAGCCTAGTTTCCCGTAAGCATCTGAACTATTACTGAAAAATAGCCTCTTGGCATTTACAAAGAGGTTGACTTCATACTTTAGTCCATGCATATACAATTAGATAGTTATATTTAAAATCAATATGCAATCCTTCAGAAGACATTATGCTTTTAAAACCTTAACTTTAAATTGATTTTTAACTATTTTATGCACCTCGAAATTAACATCTAATTCAGCAACATACTTCCAGATAATGCACTTGCATAGCTTAGTATTAAACTTTTCTGTACCAAAATGGAATTGAAAAACTCATTATTCTCACTGATGTCCCTGCATATTCGATGACTTGAACCAGAATCTGAAGTGGATAGAAAAGACCTTTAAGACTGTAGGCAAGTTATTCTGAAAAACTGTTCACAATTCTATATATGTGTTACTGTTACTTTTAAATACGACACTTTCAAAAGACTATAGCCAGATTGTTCATCAACAAAATATTAATCTTAGAATTCTGGACATGAAAATTAGTGATCAACAACCGTTTAAAAAGTGTAACTTATTAGATCAATCCACTTTCAGACAGCTGCGTTTAATGTTGAAGATAGCCTCAAGGAATACTTAAAATTATGATTAAAACCGCAAAATACAAATACAATTGGAAGTCTATTCTGCTGCTGTTAAAGTTAATGGAAGCAGAGTTGAGTCTGTAGCAGACACCAGGCAAGTATTTCTAGTGGAAAGAACATATTTTGAAGGGGTGACCATCACATTTATCACAACTACAAGAAGGGTTGCTTTTCATGCATAACTTAACATCACTGTTGCTTTCCTATCCTGCAACTGTACAGTGAAATCAAGATCTTTCCCCAAACTGCACACAGAGATTTATACACGGATTCTCTAGGGCTCAGGCAGGAATTGCCTTGCTGGCTTGCTCGGTGACAGCAGGTCATGATTTTGCAACTGTTCCTTTGATAGCAGACTGAAGCAGAAGAACTACTCATTCAGGGCTTTATTAAAGCAGATTTGGGGCTACAAGATTGTTCCTAACAAATTATGACCTTAGTCTGGACTGCTCAGTACTGTCTGGAGCTCCTCTAGTATTACTGGATACTGAGGATCTCTGATTAACCATTTCAACACTTCAAAAAACCGAATCCCTTAAAATTCAAGCTACATAGGGTTTTTTTCTACAGCTAGCGTCATTTCCTTTAAGAAGAAGAGAAAGTAGAAGAATTGCACTGGAATGACAGATACAAGTTTAAAAATACTAATTGGTCAATCACAACTGAATTGCACTTGTTGAACAATATCAATGCAACTTATCAACTTAATCGCAGAATAGTTGAGACTGGAAGGTATCTGCAGAGACCATCTAGTCTACCTCCACCACTCAAAGCATGGTCAACTAGTCTTAATAGAAAAGCAGACATGCATTTCAGCTAATCAAAACCAAAGAGGTTCAATCAGGCATATGAACGTGTAGCCACCAAACTGACAACTTCCCGTGGTCTGTCTGATCTTTGTTAAACAGTATAAAAGAAAGCTCTGCGGTGACCCTCTAGCTGATTGAATGTAAAACAGAGGAGTATGAAACGTGTTTTGTGAAGCAGAACTTTATGTCAGGTTAAAGCTAGACACATCTCTTCCACACAGTCTAAGCTCGTCAATTGTGCACCTAAAATTTTATGGGAAAGGATACTGTTTGATGCAGTCCACCAGTGGTCCATAACAACAGTCGTTCACAGTACACTGCAGACAAATAAGAGAAGTAGTATAGTGATGGGCGACTACAAAACCATTACAGTTAAACAGTATCTTAAAAACAGTAATTACTTTTCTTCAAAAAGGCTATCAGATGCTGTTCAGATTTAATCACAGAAAACAAAAACTGCGTGCTTTTATTCACTATAAAAGCAAGCTATTAAAAAGTGAAAAGCTCCACTCACAAATATTGCATTGCCATTTATGGTGTACCCTGACCTCACTGATAGTTTATGATGACAGTAATTAAATGAGGTTTAAAATCTTTTACTTTGCTCGGCAGATAAAAGCATTGCCATAGAAAAAAAAAAAGATCAAAACCAAACAAAAATAGACAACAGTGATTAATACCTGATAGACTTGATTTGCTAGTACTCCATCTGGAATCTGAGAAGGGTCCCGTAGCATGCTATTTATAAGAGTTTTGGAGGCTAGAGAAATAAACAAAAACACACAAAAAACCTGTTAGCTCTGTTATCCACTTGGCAGGAAGAGAGCCACACTTCTATAAGGAAAACATTGATGATGTGGACAATTTTGAAAATTACTCAACCAGCAACTACAAACCTATAAATTTGTAGCTCCTTAGCCATTCTGATACAATTAACTCTAAAAGTCTTGAAACACCAAAGGATTTTATTAGCAGAGGGTGAAAGCAGGCCCTTGTTTACTTATTTGGTTTCACTGGACAGTTTGTGCTCCAGAAGCATCATGCAGCTCGTAAGGAAACTGCTTAGTATAAAGAAAACGTACCTCAAAATAAACTCAATAACCTCCTCTCCTATGAGAACTTAAAGAAGAAGATATGTAAAAATTCAAAGCAGCGTTTAAAAACAATATTCGGTCTCAGCAATCTTAAGCACTTTATAGCCTTGATGATTCCAGTTTAGCAGTTTTGAAATTTATTTATTTACCTATCTACTGTTGACACATTTATTTGACTATTTAAAAGCTGGCAAAGGCTTTCTGTGCTATTTTAAAATGTATACATCTAAGACACACAAGAAATCAGAAGAAAATTTAGGATTATTTGTCAATCTTTTATTCACTGATACAGATACTACAATGAAAAAAATAACATAAATCAGGAGATGCCTTTAGTTTATTTTCAAATACAGTCCTTTCAAGCACTGTATTGTCTTCTTTCCAGATCCTTAATCTTGGTAGTTACATGTACCAGTTAAATACTAATAGCAGTGGAAAGACTGTATTCTAGAAAAATGACTACTAAAACCATCAAACATTTCATTCTACAATTTCTCAGAAAAAAACAAAAACCAAAAAACCAACAGTGCTGCACAAGCTGCCTCCTTCCTGTGAACAACTGCTGATAAGAGTTCAGCTGGTGGGGTATTTCTACCATTGAATCCTTATATGTGGAGCAGGTTTGAGACCAGCCAGGTTTCCCGTGTTGCCAAAGAGCACGTGTGTGGCTTCAGGCAAGCTCCTTTAACCTGTGTGTGCTTCAGTTGTGTAAACAAAGTGAAAAACTACTCTTTTCCTACTCTTCATCTGTTTTGCCCCAACTCAGGGCCAAAGCTTTGTCACTCCTCCGAGGCTTTTGATTCAAGTCACTGAGGATCTCAGGAAAAGGATTCCTGGAACCTGTGACATGAAGGGATCTGCCCTACAAGCAGCAATGCTACTACTATTTATGAATGTGAAAGGATTTAAAGTAAAGGAGACGGTCATTTTAATCTTCTCCCCAAATGTCGTGTCCTAAAAGCATCAGATTCAGCTGAAAGTAGTATTTTCAAGGACGTATTTTATTTAGAAAACTATACCCTAATGCAAAGGTATATAAAACCCAAAATGAGTTTAAAGGCTTTGCAAGAGCTACCAAGAATAGCCTCATCACAAGGAGCAATAGTTTGTGCAAATTTTTTTTAAAGAGCATGATATACTAAGACAAAATACTTCCGGATGTATCATGCCATATTACATATTTGTATCTTATTAATCTCATATGAAATAAGCATTACTCTTATAATTGAATAGCAAGAATAAATAAGCATTTTACCTAAGCTTTTGTGCACTGTTAAAAAATGTATTTTGTACACAGAATAAAAGAATTAGAATAATAACAATCCTCCAGTAGGTAGGAATAATGCACAAATAAGTTTGCCAATAGAGAGGTTGACAGAACGGCAGAGTAATGAAGAGAGTAACTGAGGAAGACTCAGTAGAATTCACTGTTTTGAAGGGCTTCTGATTTAAGTATCATGACTTGATTATGAAAAAATTAAGCTATTTTATGACTGATCAAAAATGAGCAAAACCCCACAGATTCACATTGGGGAAATGCTTAACTGAATGCTATTTTGAGCAACGAGCTAAAGGTGTAAAATAAATTTCCTCTATTTCTGAGACTGTCAACTTCAGTTTCTCACTTGAAGTTACCAGACATCCTATTCTTTACCTATATCAGAGTAATAATGAATTGACATATTGAATTTCATATTAT
Source organism: Patagioenas fasciata (assembly GCF_037038585.1). Classification (NCBI taxonomy): domain Eukaryota; kingdom Metazoa; phylum Chordata; class Aves; order Columbiformes; family Columbidae; genus Patagioenas; species Patagioenas fasciata. The sequence continues at coordinate 38,284,173 of NC_092524.1, forward strand.
GTTGATGTCACATTGGTTCTATAAGACTCTAAATTAAGCCTTTAAAAGAAAAGGCCTCAAACAAAACTGACTGCCATACTAGCTTTCAATACATTATCTTTCCTTTTATATAAACATTATCTGCTTATGTAATGTCCTGCAAAATTAAAAAAAAACCCTGCATATTGTTAAATTTGTATTACCTATGCAACTAAGATAAGGTATCTTCAACTGTAATTCTTTTTTCAGAAAACCAGTTACTGCGGTGGCAGCATACCAACAGGCGGATCATGTAACAAAACCAGCATGGAAGTGCCAAGGATTTTATGTGAACAATAATGCCAGCCAGAAAATCAAGTTTATTGAAACACTATTCTTGCATAGATCTCTTCCTTACTTAATCAAAAGTAAGATGACACTGGTGAATATTTAAACAAAAGCAGGTTATTTGCTCGTCTTTCTCAAGCTACTAACACTACTCCTAGTTGTGGTCAAACTGAATAATCGGTTGAATATAGTAAAGAAAGGTGCGATGTAACACCCGTTTCTTTTAAATGAAGAAATGACTTCCATTTGTATTGCAATTATGCAAACATTAAAGTAATAATTTAATTACATTTTTTGCAGAGTTTAGCAGAAATAACCACAGCACACCTAAGAAAATGAAATACATGGAAAATAAACTTCTGTGAATGTAATAGTGTTTGGAGGAGATAAAGAACACTTCATATGTACATTTTAACACAGCTGCAGCACAGCATTAAGGTTACTGTGATGGCCTTGTGAACTTACATCTTGCTGTTCTTGTGTTATAAGGGGAAAAAGGGCTGATGTGAGAACAAAGTACTG
>NC_092524.1:38290000-38297500 GCF_037038585.1 Patagioenas fasciata
GGGAGAGGAGGGGAGAGGAGGGGAGAGGAGGGGAGAGGAGGGGAGAGGAGGGGAGAGGAGGGGAGAGGAGGGGAGAGGAGGGGAGAGGAGGGGAGAGGAGGGGAGAGGAGGGGAGAGGAGGGGAGAGGAGGGGAGAGGAGGGGAGAGGAGGGGAGAGGAGGGGAGAGGAGGGGAGAGGAGGGGAGAGGAGGGGAGAGGAGGGGAGAGGAGGGGAGAGGAGGGGAGAGGAGGGGAGAGGAGGGGAGAGGAGGGGAGAGGAGGGGAGAGGAGGGGAGAGGAGGGGAGAGGAGGGGAGAGGAGGGGAGAGGAGGGGAGAGGAGGGGAGAGGAGGGGAGAGGAGGGGAGAGGAGGGGAGAGGAGGGGAGAGGAGGGGAGAGGAGGGGAGAGGAGGGGAGAGGAGGGGAGAGGAGAGGAGAGGAGGGGAGAGGAGAGGAGAGGAGAGGAGAGGAGAGGAGAGGAGAGGAGAGGAGAGGAGAGGAGAGGAGAGGAGAGGAGAGGAGAGGAGAGGAGAGGAGAGGAGAGGAGAGGAGAGGAGAGGAGAGGAGAGGAGAGGAGAGGAGAGGAGAGGAGAGGAGAGAAGAGAAGAGAAGAGAAGAGAAGAGAAGAGAAGAGAAGAGAAGAGAAGAGAAGAGAAGAGAAGAGAAGAGAAGAGAAGAGAAGAGAAGAGAAGAGAAGAGATGCAGTCATGCAGCTTAACACACTGCTGGAAGGCATTTGGATATAGCTCTTAAATAGAATGGAGAATAAAGTAAATTGCAGGGAAAAAAGGACTGGATTTTTTCTAACCACCCCAAACAGGGTTGTTGAGCCACAAAGAATTTTCTGGGAGAGGTTTCATGGTAAATTTAGTGTACCTGAACAACAGATCAAAGTCAACCAATAATTCTTAAAAAAGAGTAAGTAATCAGCAAAATAACATGCATATCATGTGGACTGGACATACATTCCCTTTTTCACTGGGGAAAACTATTGAGGAAGAGTTTTAAGTTAAGAAGTACTATAACCCATTTATTAAATATGATTTGAATAGCTCCATCATGAATTAAGGTCAAAATACAATTTCTAAATTCTCAAGCTATGACATAGGATTAGTTTTATTGATTTTCTGGATTATTTGTAGGAGGCCCCAATCATTATTTTGACAGTTTTATCACAGAGTAATAGACTTCCTTTTACATAATTACAGCTACTATGTTCAATTTCAATCTTCTGTAGAAGTTTTCCTTAGATAATCACACCTAGATCATGTTTATTTCTTCATTCATACATATGCAATAAACTTTGGATAACATCAATACTTATTTTATAACACCATGATTTCAATGTTTAACAAAACAAGTTCAAGGGTTAATTATACAAGAGAACTTTTATCTTGAAAATCTGTTGCAAAATTCATTTTATAGAAATGAACATCTACTTTACGGAAACAAAAAGCAGAATTTGTAACATTAATAGACCACAGAAGTTATTTAAAGTTAAGTTGTACATGTCTCGTGTTTCATACCTGTTTCTCATCCTACCACCATGTCAACACTGCCAACAGCCTGCATCTGTCTTCCTCACTGCCTCCCCATAGACACCACCAGGCTGCTCTTCCCCTGAAACCATCTCCTCTCCCAGTTGAACAAGCCTCAGTTCCCTCAGCCTCTTCTCACAGGTAAGTGCTCCAGCCCCTTTGCCATCCTGGTGGCCTTCAGTGAACCCACCTCACTCAATCAACATCTCCCTTCTACAGCTGTGGTTTAACGCAGAAGGAGCCCAGAGTTCTGCTGCTGAGCTGTATCAGGGACTCCATGGCACTGAAGAGCTCAGTAGTGACCGTGCTGCAACCATGAACCAACACAACTGAGAAGGGCTGGGATGTCCTGTCTTCACCTCCTGTCTGAGAGTTTTACATACATTTTTTGCATGGTCTGGCCTACCTAATTTTAACGACTCCTTTAAAAAATCAGAACAGATCTCAGCTGGCAGCTTTATACTTTGTTGACCTGCGTATTTGCGTGGGGTTTTCGAAGAGTGGGTTCCAGTCTCCTAGGTCAAAGAAGCGATTGAACTCAGGTAGGTTTATTGCTTGCAGGCTCTATCACCTTTCAGAGAAAAAAGACCCAAAATATAAATTAAAAAATGAGTTTGTTTTATTTTAACTAAAAGGTTGGAATAACTAACCTAAGGAGAGCTTTCAGTGTCATGGATCCTACATGAAAAAAAAAATACCAGCAGCAGCCCTCAGTAAATTGTTTTTCATTGGTTTTCAGTGCTTTTTAAACTGCTTTTCAGTGTTTTCTTTGGTGTTTTCCATTAGCTATTTAAGACAGTTCTGAGGATGTCAAACATTTGGATCTCCCTTTCAGATGACTCTTCCTGCATTTTGTTGTATTGTCAACTTTTTAACTGAGATGTCTCAGTAACACCCTTCTTGCATCGCATTCAGCACCCTTTTTAGCTTTTATCCTTTTTGCTCAAGCAGAGTCTTTCTTAAGTAAAGTCACAAAATGGTTTTTTAGCTCTTCCAATACAAAGCACATGGATGCTGTAGTTATTAAGGACAGGACAAAACTGGTGGTAAGACAGGGATTTAATGTTTTTGCTTCAGCACAGTGTTGCATATATGCTAGGGGAGGGTTTGAAGAGAAGTTTAAATTGGGTTATTTGCAATGAAAGGTATGTTTAGAGAAGACAGCAAGGCCCATTCCAACTGCTGTTATGTTACGCTGGAGTAGCAATATTTACACAGATGTTATTGAATCTGTTGTGGAAGGAATGCATCTCACACTACAGCATGTGTAGCTCCCATGATTGTCAAGATACCAATTTCTACAAACAAACAGCTTAATGTAGTTGAGGGCCATGATCTAAAATCTGAGATGACATTGGTCAAGTAGCTTATCAATGTGCCATGCTTAACACCAAGTATGTTCAACACCAAGCGTGTTCTTCGTCTACTTAGAACATACGCTTTCTCTAATATATTCTAGACAGTGGAATAGTCCAATGAGAAGTAACTTTTGTGATCTCAAGGCAAACAGCTTTTCTCAGCAATACTGTCTCAAGAAAAATTCTCTCCAGTACCAATTTATCAGTGCACTATTGAGGATGCATTTCATCAGATGTTTATACAGAAATGGGAAGACTGAGCCTTGCTCAGTCTTACAGAAAAGCTACTGAATTTTCTCTGAAAAAGTGGACAACAGACTTTAACCTTTATAAGAGAAAAATCGCCTGTCATTTTGTGTCCATCCATTTTTTCCCTTCTAGCTTAAAGAGGAAGCAGGGAATGAGTACATGGTGGATTCAGAAGTGTCTAGCTCTCATAAATCCATGCCTGTCAAGTGTAAGATTCAATCCTTGTCTTTGCCTAGACACAAGCTCTCTATAGGACTTTGGCCAAGTTAATTAACCTGTTCATGTTTCAACTGTTTCACTTGTAAACTGGGAGCACTACTTGGACCAAAACTCAAGTATGGCTAGTGAATAAGCTATTATAGTATTTCCAGATCATCAAGAAGAAGGTGATACGTAGTGGTTAGAAACCCAGTCATGTCAACATCATTCACTTCAGTTGCGCATGCTGTCCAGAATAAGTGGAAATAAAAACAAATATTTTGCAACATAGAAAAAGAAAAGAACAAAACAAGTTCAACGGTTAATTATACAAGAGAACTTTTTTCTTGAAAATCTCCTGCAAAATTCATTTTATAGAAATGAACATCTACTTTACGGAAACAAAAAGCAGAATTTGTAACATTAATAGACCACATAAGTTATTTAAAGTTAAGTTGTACAGAAAGTTGTACAGAAAGACCAAGGGTGCTGGCTTCACTAAACTGATGTCAGTATTCATGTTGAAAGTATATAATTAAACTGGTCAAATGAAAACTATTCCTTTGCATTGTAGCCTCAGACTCCTCCTTCTGTTCCATTACGCTTTTCTCATGCAAGAGTTAACTGGATGAAAACAAGCTGCTCACATGCATCCAACGCTGGCACTCTAGAACCACTCCCCAGTTTCTTCAGCAAAAGTTTTAATTTAGTTGCCAGTTTTCACTTGTAAGATAAGTTTGCTATAAATACCTGCATGAGACCTGTTCTCTAATAGCATCCCTACATGACAAGACTACAACATGGCATGTTAAAATAGCAGTTAATCTAATGGTGAAGGAAAAAGTTTCCCATTCCTAAAAGAGAAAAAAGTGAAATACTGACAAGCAGATAAAAAAAATGCAGTGTACTCTTCAGAGGCAGAATCAATTCCGGACATGCAATGAGAGGAATCTTTCTTGTTTCTGTTTTGAGAACACAGAATTTGTTTTCACTAGTGCAACTAATCTGCTTTGAAAGCTGTCTCTATCCTACTGGCTTTCCACTCTCACCCAGGCAACTAAAGGAATATAGATGTTTCCCATAGTCAAGAGGAAGATACACAGTAATGAGATGTCTTAAAAATGGTATTATTTCTTTTCCAGAGAGGGAACTTCTGGGAGCACAATTTAAACATCTGGTATACTTCCTGACCCTGTCTTTGCAAAAATATTCTGCATTATCAATATGAATTCAAAGACAGGAAGATGGAGAAATGCTTGTTTAGAAACACTGTCAGTGGTCAGTATTAAAGATGATACTTTCTCAAGACTCTCTCTGTGTTTAATAATATCTGTGCAAATGCAAAGAAACTGTATTTTACACAATTTTATCTTGTTGAACACTTACACCATCTGTCAACAGAATGCAAAGTTAATGGACCACAGTCAGAAGTCACCCAGCAAAATACTCCTAACTTAAGTAAAAAGCTCTTGTTTTCTGATACTAATTGGCTTGAAAAAAATTTCATCCATGTGGAAAAACACACAAAAAAGTACAACAGAATACTGCCACGGTGTACTGTGATTATTGTACCTGTAATTTTTACCAGAAGGCAACCTATTGCAATTTAAGTTTCTGCATATTCAGCAAACATAAAATGAAGATTGCATTATATTTGAGATTGTTTTTACAATCAGAAATATATTGCATTTCACGTTTTCACAGTTTAAAAGATCAGTGATGGGCCCTGTTCTGCATCTAGATTTGTTAAGCAAATTCTCTTAAATGTGCTCTATTTTAAGGTAACTACAGGCTATCAGCCTGAAACCAAATCCTTACCTCTATGGATTCTGCATTAGTGCACCCTGATAACTAGTCAATGGCAACACACTTCTGCAAGATGAAGCATATTCCTACAGTATATATAGCAGGTAGCAAACACTTTGTAATAAGGAAAAATGCGAAGTAAGACTTATTAAAATATATATTTTAATTCCTGGAAATTTAAGTAATTTGAGATTCTTGCTTAAGAACTTCATTAGAGCTGAAAATAATTTCTAAAAGCTAAGTGTGAACCATTTTCTTGAAGAGGTGATAGAAATTTGAAATTAATTTTATGTATGTTGAAGATTGTTGACATAAAAGGGCCTCACATTTCAGCAGTGTTCTTGGAATAAACAGATTCTTTATTTTATGTATGCTGTATAAATGTCCTAGACAATTCTGAAGTCACAGTTTTGAAGACCTTTCATTATACATACTGTCAAAAATCCAGCAATTATAGTTGTACTGTGTAATTTGTAATGCTTGTGTAAGAACTGTTTTCTTATTTGTGTCTTCCATCTCTCTACCTTCACTTGGTAAGTGGACTGTAGATGCATTTCAATAGAAGTGACGGACACCAGTACTGCTTTGCTCAACTTGAACATATAAACTGCCTATTTCTTTAGAACATTTCACCAAAAGGTGAGTGTAGAAAGCCTGTTGATATTGGTTTCTCTTTTAAAGTTGCTTATTCAATAGATAAGAGAAAGTAGAGGAAGGTGGGAGGATATTCTGACCTCATACACTTGTTATTGTCATGTAACTAATCAATAGCACGTAGTCATATGTAATACATATACAGCTGGAAAATGTATTTTACATTATTATCTAAGTGTAAATAAAAAGAGGGCAGAAAAGGTAAGATCTAAAAAAATGTGTAAGTTTTTGCACTTCTTCCTCTTTATGTAGCTGCAATCATGAATTCCTGTTCCTGTTTATCATCTTTACCGATGACCTGGAAGGATGCAAAACAGTATATTTTCCTCATGTTTGCAGATGAGACTCAACTGAGAGGCAGGGGTGCCATTCAGAGTCACCTAGACAGACTAGAGGAAATGGCCAGCAGGAATTTAATGAAATGCATCAAGGGGAAATAGAGAGTCCCGTACCTGGGAAGGAGGAATGTCTGGTAACCACACAGGCTTAGATGGACTGGCTAGGGAGCAGCTCTGCAGAAAAGGATCGGAGGGCCCTGGCTGGGCAGCAAGCTGAAGGTGAGCCAGCACTGGCTTGTGGCAAGGAAGGTGGAAAATAGCAACCCAGGCTTTGCTAAAAGGAGCAGAGGCAGTAGACTGAGGAAAGTGATTATCTCCTTTCCTTAGCATTTACTAGACCACATCTAGAATACCATTTTGCATTCTGGAATTCAACACCTGGAATTCAATCTCTTAAAAAGATTATAAGTGCAGAATTTATGTATTTTGATGACGTCAATTTTATTTTTATTTTTAGGATACAGAGGTAACTACAATATATGATGTTATGTTTACAGGGTTTCATTATACTTTTATAAGGCAACCTCTCCCCTTGGCCCTCCAGTTTTGTTAAGAGTTAATCTTCCATACATTGATAGAATAATCTGAGAGATTTAATAAGGTAATTTAACATGGTAATAAGAATTATTACAGTGCTTGGTTGAATAATAGGTTTTGAACTTTTTAAAGTCAATTGATACATAGAGAGAGCACATTCTTTAAAGGATACATAAAGCACATTCTTCAAATTGTTCAGCATCCCAACAGAACCTGAAGCTTGTCACAGACTGAAAACTGGCACACAATGCTCCCCTGATCAAACCCAAACAGTGAAAACACTAAAAGGACATATTTTGTTTGCATCCAGAAACTGCATACTTTTCTTTGACAACATGAAGAATGGTTATTACTATAGCATAATTGTCTTTGATGTATTTAAAAACATAGTAAGTGGTATAGAGGTCAATTCCAAGCACTGTTTCTTCATGTAAGAAATTGTAGAGAACTCAACAGTGTTTTTGACTGCAACAGCATTATACTGCATAAATAGGGAATTCAGTGTGATATCACAGTAATCTCTACACTAGAGACCAAAGTTACCGGAAAATTCTAAAAAAAGGTATCCAATCAAGAAGTCTGTTTTCTGGAATGGAAGAAGACTAGGCCATGAAATGCACAGTTTCACACTACAACTACTTGGGCAGAATTTAAGTGCATGTCCCATATTTATTTTAAAAGGAGTACTAAAGGTATTACACTATCTGTTACTCTAATTTCTGTAAGGGCAAGCTCCTTTCCTAGGAGCATAGGCCAGTTGGTGGAAGACATCTCCATCATTAGTACTGATGTCTTTTATATAAAAGATTTATTTTTTTTCTTTCAACAGATTTTGTTGCCAACC